>NW_015505265.1:1239556-1258872 GCF_001515645.1 Sinocyclocheilus grahami | reverse complement strand
ATGAATTTAATTGCACTCATGCCACCTCTGAGCCTCATTGAATGTCTGAAAATGTACCTACAAGCCACTTGTGTGTTCTTCTGTGCCACCTCTGTAGTACAAATTAATTTTTCATTAATACGAATTTCATGATTGGTAACTTATTTGTCTTATTCTACTTATTATATTGTTTTAAATAGACATTTTAAAAAGCTTATAAACACATTTTTTAATTTGACATGAAAATGATGCCATTGCAAAGGTAAAAAGAAAATGCCCCTGTAAATCACTTCACCTCATATTAGGAAGGCTAATTTTTGATCATTGATCAGAAGGTGCTCCTTAATTTTTTTTAATTAGGAGGACAAGCACTCTTGATTACAAGAAGAAAAACATTGCTCTTAAACTGGGTGTATGACAGGTATGGCTGTGGAAAAATTCAGTCAAAACATTTTTTTTTTTTTTTTGCTTTAACCCCCGACTACTACAACAATTATTACAACTTTTGTTTAAAAGAATAATCACACAATACGCTATTTCTTCCATGTTTTAATTTTAATGGTGAACCCTTTGTTTGCCAAAAAACAGAGTTTACTGTGGAAGTACTACACTCAACCAACACCAGGGAAGGCAGTTTTTGTCAGAGCCCTTGTTATTCTTAATTTTGACATTCATTTTCATTTTTACACCGGGCCTGGGCGCGCCCCCCCCGCGACCCATGGCAACAATAACATTTGCTATGGCCTCACATGATACTTTACTCTGCTAAACCCGGAAGTTTGAAAAGGTTAGAAAGCAGCACTACTAATAACTCTGACCTTTGTGTGTGTGTGTATATATATATATATATACACACACACACACACATACAGTATGTGTGTCCAAAACTAAAATGCCACAGTAAAATGCTCAAATTGCATGTTTGTTACAGTCTATGTGAAACACACCCCATCAAACATTCATTACTCAGACAGCCGTCATATGCAGTTTGTTATAAATAAATCATACATGATTCAAGTCAAGAATGTAAGAAGAGGCAACATCACATGACTAACAAAAAGTATAGTTTCAGGACTATTCTATATCATTTCTGCTTAAATGAAGTAATAAAATTAGCCGTCACAGATATGCATACATGATCTGAATTGCAATACGAATTGATTTCACTACAAAGCACATTGTGTGTGAACACTAGTCTGGTGGCTTGAGACAAACCACAGCATTGCAGTGTTTAAATGCAGTCAATTTCCCAGTGTGCTTATTTCTTGCTTCCCAATTCACCCTTTCTCTGCTCTAATCTGTGATTTCCAAATTACCCACATCTCTATCACGTGTGCTCAAGAGGGAGTGGAAACTGGGTCATGGTTACTACACTAGTGTGCAACAATGGAAAAACACAGCCGAGAGAGGAAGGTGGTTTATATCTGTAAAACATAGCCCAATGCATTATGGTGTTTAAAATTCAGTGTCTATTCATATGACAAGCACAGGACTCATGCACATAACACCATTCTAAAAAACACCGGAGGTCACAAACAGTTCACATATGCAAACGGAAAGCCAAAATTTCACGCCCCACATATGTCCTGTAATAACCCAGACTAAATAGGCATGCTGGGTGAGACGGTTATAGAACTAGCCAATACATACAAAGTACTTAAAATCCAAATTAATGTTTGTACATGAACATGAATATTGGAATCATGTAAAAATGTGCTTAAATGTTGTGATTTATTAGTATGATCATTTCCACAAATTGAGACTTCTTCCTAACCATGGGCTGGTTGCATAAACTGTTTAGAGTAGTCTTACAGAGTTAGTCACCAAATTTTTTTCTTCAAAGCTGGTCATACAACCCTCTACGGACACCTTGGCAATTGAATCGCCATTGGGTAGTAAATTTTTTAGTTTACTCGCCAGACTGCTCTCATATATATATATATATATATATATATATACACACACACACACACACACGCACTCACATACATACATATAATGTTTGTTAAATGGCACAGTTTAAATATCTGAAAGTACACTTAACATCAGTTAGTCAAGCATTATAATATGATAATCAAGTATTATTTAATGATAGAACTTTAGTAATTAGAATTAAAACTTGATAACCATGTATGAATGCATTTTAGTCATTTTAACTGAACTTAGTTTTACAGTGTTTCTTTAAAAAAAAAAATTGGGAAAACAAACAAAATACTGATAAGATAATGATTATAATATGATAATCAATGTTATTTAATGATAGAACTTTTGTAATTAGAATTAAAACTTGATAACCATGTATGAATGCATTTTAGTCATTTTAACTGAACTTAGTTTTACAGTGTTTCTTTAAAAAAAAAAATTGGGAAAACAAACAAAATACTGATAAGATAATGATAGAATTCTACTAATAAGAACAATATAAAACGAACTAAGGATTAATTCATGAATATTAATCAGGTTGTGTGTGTTCGCTCGAACTGATTCGCTGAAATCAAAACAGGGACGATAATAGGTGAGCGCCAGCCAATGAGATTGCCGTTTGTGCATTAGCTCCACCCACTATCGGAGAACCCGGCAGTTCTTAAAAGCTGAAGAATTACAAAAGGAACGCTGCTATTTGACAGGAAAATATATCAAAGAATATCGTTTACATGTAGCGCATCAATTCTCTCTCTCTCTCTGCGTGTGTGTGAGAATAAAGCGACGGCGAGTCGTGCGCCTTCATTAGCCATTGGCTAATATTAGACATCATTTAGTCGCCCAGAGTGAAGATTTAGTCGCATATGAGAGTGATTTACTCGCAATTTAGAGGGTTGTCATAACTTTTTTAATTCAGTTATGGAAAGGTAGATTGGTCTTATTTGTACTGGAAAAGTAAGAAGATTACCCCTTGGCAACTGCTAGTTGGTCAAACTAGTTCTTAAGACGCAGTCTTAACATGGTGGCTAAGTTTATGCAACTGGGCCCATGTTTTAATGGATGACTGGGTGAAATAGATCAAATCAGTTTGAGTCAATCAAAAATGTTTGGAAGTCCCAGCATAATCTTTTACAAGCTTCAAAATGGTTAAATAAATAAATATATATATATTATTAAACCAAATAAATGAACGACCTGACTTGCCCCCAGCATGGGAGTGCTTTTAAATGCTTCAAAGAGGCTCATAAAGTATACTTTAATATGAGCTGGTTGCCACGTCAGGTGCTGACAGATTGATGAAAACATCTCTCAAGAGCAATTAATGGTGTTTAAAGCAGTGCATAACTTACATTTTAAAGGTATACTGTATATTCTGTACATTTTACAAACTGCAAGTCATGTGCATATTTTCATTTCACAAGCAGTTTGTTGCAAGTCACCATTAAACTTCAAACAATACAGGGAGCAAGTCTGCATCAAAACAGAATGCAATAGAGAAAAATGTACAATATTTGAAAACATGTGATCCTGGACCACAAAACCAGTCTAAAGTGTCAATTTTTTGAAATTGAGATGTATACATCATCGGAAAGCTGAATAAATAAGATTTCCATTGATGTATGGTTTGTTAGGATAGGACAAGATTTGGCAGAGATACAACTATTTGAAAATCTGGAATCTGAGGGTGCAAAAAAAATCTAAATATTGAGAAAATCACCTTTAAAGTTGTCCAAATGAAGTCCTTAATGCATATTACTAATAAAAAAAAAAATGAAGTTGAGATATATTTATGGTAGGAAATTTAGAAAATATCTTCATGGAACATGATCTTTACTTAATATTCTAATGATTTTTGGCTTAAAAGAAAAATCGATAATTTTGACCCATACAATGTATTTTTGGCTATTGCTACAAACATACCCATGAAACTTAAGACTGGTTTTGTGGTCCAGGGTCACATATGGATTTTTGATTTAGCAAAAAAAAAAAAATTTTAAATTCAGATTATTCTTCATAAGCAGAAATATTCTTCCTTGAGTTCAATATATACATTTATTAGACCACCTGTCAAATATTTTATGAATCGGTCAAAAAAATTTTTTTGTAATTTATTAGGCAAATAACTGAAACAACTAGCCTAAATGGTCTTGATTCACACATAATAACCAATATTTTTATTTTGTATGGCCTCCTTTGGCCTTTATAACAGCTTGCATTCTTGCTGGCATTGTTTATATGTACTTTTCCACAGCCTCTGTTGTTACTGACTTTCCAATACTTTCTAGTTGTTCCCAAAGGCTTTTGATAAAACATTTGTGCTATCCATCTTTGAATCCATTAAATCCCAACAATAATTATATTTTAGCATTAGAAACACTACTGTGACTAAAGAGCTTACACATACTAGTCACATACTAGTGACTATTAACCATTACAGAAACATAAATGATTTTGATAGCCAATACTATATTACATATATAGATAATTTTAACTAGATTTTACAGCATATCACTGTACTGCATTTGTATCTATCCCACCAAGATATAGTCCAAACCTATATTGATTATGTTGTGACGAGAAACACAGTTTGCGAATGACCAGCTTCCAGTTGAAAATTTGGGACGTTATTGTTGGTGGCGCATTTGTGTCCATAGTAAAGTGGAACAAAGAGGCTTGAGGGTGAAACTCTCCACGCTCACTGCCAGATCACAACAGGGGGTCCATCTATCCATCCCCCACATCCCACCCCTGTTTTACAGTGGGCCACAAAAGCTACAGAAAAGCCCCCAAACAATAGACCTAGTGGAGCCGCACCCATTGAGCAACATGGTGTATGAAGCAGCTGCATCTGTGAGATGGCGGAGCACACTGAAAAAAATTAACATAGCAGGTCTTTGAAATTGCAAAAATTAAACATGTACAACACGATTAAAGCATGTTCACAACAGAAACATAAAATAATTAAGTAGATTTCAATTGTTCATATTGAGTGTTGTATGTACACATTTCTCATGTTGATCGAATCTAAAACTGAAATCAATCTAATTGGGTTTTGACACAACCGGGGCACTCCGGCGCAGATGGTGGCGGTATTGCATCACTGAGAGGGATGACAAACTGCCGTAAAAGGAGAAATTGAATCGAGCTGCCAAAAACTGTGGAAGATTCAGCAGCTGAGCCAGCAGTCGCCTCATCTCAGACGAACAACAATTTACTGATTTACTGTGAAGTTCAGCAAATTGTTTTATATTTTGTTTTCAAATAGGCGATATTTCCACTAGATAACAGTTTTCGTAGTGTATAACAATTACAATGGTCAATTACCAACACTTTAACACTCTGCTAGATTATCATTAAGCGTCAACAACCGGTGGCCAACAGTCAGTAGGCCTTTTTAAAAGGAGGTAAAGTTAACGTATTTTTCATAAAAGTAAATGTTGTGTTTATTTTGACAAACTGCCGTAAAAGGAGAAATTGAATCGAGCTGCCAAAAACTGTGGAAGATTCAGCAGCTGAGCCAGCAGTCGCCTCATCTCAGACGAACAACAATTTACTGATTTACTGTGAAGTTCAGCAAATTGTTTTATATTTTGTTTTCAAATAGGCGATATTTCCACTAGATAACAGTTTTCGTAGTGTATAACAATTACAATGGTCAATTACCAACACTTTAACACTCTGCTAGATTATCATTAAGCGTCAACAACCGGTGGCCAACAGTCAGTAGGCCTTTTTAAAAGGAGGTAAAGTTAACGTATTTTTCATAAAAGTAAATGTTGTGTTTATTTTCTACAGATTGTCTGTACATTGAAACTTTGCTGACAGTGTGAATTGCCCTTCCACACGGGACGCGCCATTCACAAATGTCTAACTTTAGCTACTTTTTTCCTAGCTCATTTTTAATGAGATATATTTAGAGAGAGAGGCAAAACGCGGGCGATTTCGCTGCAGGCGGCGTAGAGACGGTGAAATGTGGTGCTCCTGCACCCGGCTCTCACAAGGAAATTTCTTCACGGATAAAATATTTATAATATATTGAGAAGAAATATAAATATAAATAGAATATTAAATACTTAAATTTACAATATAGTCCTTCTGTTAGCGGCAGTCACTTCAGTTTCAACTTGTTTTTGAACCGATTTTTACCAAACAGTCAGACTCAACTACACAAAACGCTTCTGCTACGAGAGCGAGCTGCAGCCACGAGCCGTTTCCACCGTCTGTAACTCCAACTGGACCAGCATGAAGGGTGAGTAATTAATGACAGAATTGTAATTTCTGGGTGAACTATCCCTTTAAGATGCATGGTTAACCTTGGCAGTGAACTGTAACAAGCTCTTGCTCCATTTTAACTTATTCACTTTGTGCCGTGTTTGGATTACTTAAGTGTTTAGTTTTTTTACTTCAGAATGCACGGTTTGTTCGAATAGTTTACTATTTTGTATATGCATTTTTAAGTCTACTGTGACCATTAATATTTTTACAAATGTCTTTGCTGTTCTTAATCGACACTGACAACAGTTAATAGTAGGTTTATAAAGGTCTTGCTGTTCTTACATTATGTATTTGAGTTTGAATATGCTGCTGATGCAAAATTTTAAGTGTTTTTTTTTCTTCTTCTGTGTAATCAATTAATGGCAACTGTGCTCAGTTCTCCATTTGTAAATGGACAACTCAATACAACACAATTTAAATACTAACACTTGCTTTTTGCCTTTGTCAATGCCAGTATGCATTTTTAGAATTTAGATTTTGTATTCACACATTTGAACACGTCTACAGTACATGTAGAATTTAATAAAGCAAGTTAGGTTTACACAACTCTGGTACCAGAGACATAATGAAATTGCTTTAGAGTTGCATAATACCTTTGATTAATATTAGTATTAAGTTGGTACCCTTGATGCAATGAAATCACTTAACAGTACACATCTGAATCAGTAATGACAAATAATATCTTGAATCAACATGATTTAGACAAGTAGTCTAAAGGCCGGGACACACCAAGCCGGCTGACGGCGAGCGACGATCGGGCTAGTTTGTTTGGTGTGTTCCACTCGTCGGCGGCAGTTTGCCCGATTCAACACGTCGGGGCTGTCGGCGCGAGTGAGAGCTCTTATTGGATTATCAGTTTAGCGAACGAGTCAGTGCCCGAGAATTAAAGCAAAATTGTTGAAAACAAGCACGTAAATGAAGGCGGTACGGACCGAAGGCTGTTTAAATGTTACGTGATCTTTCCCAATCATTCTAATATGCAAATGTTTTCATAACAACATGAGCCGCTTAAAATGATTAAAGTTATCAATGTTACTGATATTCAAAATGGTAAGCAAGCACTGCTTTGTTTACAATTCGTATATCTGCGTTTGTCTCGTATATCTTTGTTTCAGTTTCTGCTTTTGAATGACGAATATATACTATTGATAGCTGCTGATATAGACAGTTAATTCCTCTCACGCATGCGCAGAACGCACGTGTTAGTTTGCCGTCAGGTGTAGTCTGTGTGGTGTGTTCGAGCGCAGCTTTTTGGTCCGACGCTGCCGACGTGAGGCGACAACACTGTTAGCTTTCGTTGCCGCTAGTTCTTTGAAGTCGGCTTGGTGTGAATGAAATATTTTGGTTTGGTAAGCAATAAGTCATTGAGAAAAAGAGGACAATTATGTCAGCTGAACACATTCTGATCATGTGGGACCGATGTACACATTAAAATTAAGTAAATTCAAAATACTTTTTTTTTTCTTCAGTGCAGCTTGGGCCTCGCATTTGTTGTAAACACACAATAAGATGAGATGCTGCGGCCACCAACCTCAAGCCACAGGATCCAATTCAACTGTACCCTCCATCAGCACTGGACAGCCTTCAATACAAATGGCAACAACTCTAACCTCTGCAAAAACCTCTAAGACGTCCATGAACAATCACATATTGTTCTTGGAATAGTTTAGTGACATTTTATGACCCATTATCTAAAGGAGTTCGCAGACGCACCGTGAGAAATCGCAGAGCCTGTTCTTTGTTCAACTTTAACATTACAATGATGCAGCTGCACTTGTGTCACTGCTGGAGAACTGGTCGTTTTTTTAGTTAACCCTTTCAGACCGATGCCTGGAGCCATGGAAGGCCTTCCACCTCAGAGCACCGTGACCCCAAAGAGCAGCATGATTCACATATGACTGTGCGCTGGGCTATTTTCAGCTCTGACGAGGCACTGCGGATGGATAATAAGCAGCCAACAGTAACAAAACCTCCCCAAAAATACAGCATGCCAGCTAGTTTCATGGCGAGAGGAAAACATTCCTTGCATTCATGGGACTTTAATTATGGAGCCTGTGTTTTGTGTAAAACAAACATATCACAAATATCTCAAAACAAAACAAGCTTACATTTAAAAATATCTAAACACAGCTCAAGTGTGACCATTTCAGTCACATTTGCAACTGAAAATTACAGTGTGACTGAAAAACCATTTAGGTATACTGGTCTGAGGGACCAAATTAAAGCTCAAATACAATTGACCAAAAAAATTACAACTCCCAAATTGCATCCACAATGCACGACAGTTAAGTTTCGAACGGTGATTGTCTGTTTTTCTATGCTTTCAGTCAACTGAGAAAGAGTTATTTGCAGTATGAGGTAGGCCTGTCGCGATACTTAAATAACCGTCTAATCGCGATTGTTTCAGATAATTACAGTTAATAAATAACTGTTACAGTACAATAAATTACAGAACGTTTAGCAAACACTGAGGAATCAAATAAATAAATAAAAGAGAGCCTCCATAGTGTAATGTGAGGTAAACAGCAAAGATAAGTTTTTCAAAAATGAAAACAAAAAGAAAAGTAAAACTAACGGTGACAGTGCTTGCATGTTTTTTCCCCCCACAAGAATACCAGCATGTTCCCCTTCTCTGGTTTAAGAAGCTATCTTCTACTTGACTTTCGCTTGAAAACCATCCATCGTTTCCTCAATATTCACGTAATTTTTGCTGTGCGCACCCTCGCACTCGTGCTGACACGGCGAGTATACTCTCTAAGCGCGGTTTCGTTATGCTTTCAGTTTCGTTTGCCATTTGAGGTTTCTCATATGCAACAGAAATTGCAGTGCTTATGAGTTGACCAACGCGGTGGTCACGCCAGTGCGACCACACACAAAAATTAGTCGCACAGGCAGAAAAAAATGGTCGCAATCTGGAGCCCTGCTATATCATCTGAAGCCATTCCATATCTTAACGTGAGGGACAGAATTTAGGTTTACAGAAACTCGTCTTCCTTCTGCTGCAGCTGTCAATCATTCTCCGCTCAGCATTCAAACAACACGTCACATTCAGTTATGACAGTCAGCATAAAACTCTCTCTCCAAGATGATATATTCCCATTATAATACTTTAAGTTTAAGGAAGGAATTATCTTATTTTCATGAATGTATTTCGTAAGAATACAAATAGTTAACAGAATAAACATGTTTAAATTGTATAATGTGCAACAAAGTTTTTTTTCCAAGATATTGTTTCTGCTGCTAAATTATACAGTCAGCTAGTTTAATTTCATAGCTTATATATATTTTTTCAAATGTAGTTTTTCTCTGTAATAAGGAAGTGAGTATTTAGTGAATTGCGTTTAACAAAGGGTTTAAAAGAGTGACCATTAGTTCCACAAACACAGTATTGATATTCTGTAGTGGTGTAGAAAAAAAAAAGATAGCGCTGGTGTTGGATCAGTATTGGCCGATTCTTAGAATTTGGAATACTCTATGTAATATTACACTGTAAAATAATAACTCAAAAAGATTAAAAGATAACATCATAATTATTTACCGAACCCTTAAACTAATCACAATTATATAATGAAAGCCATAAAAACAGACAATTAATAGTGATAATCGGCATAATCGCCAAAGCCCTAAAACAGACAATTAAATCGCAAAAAACGTGACTATTTTTAGACAATTAATCGTCAGCCAAATTTCATAATCGTGACAGCCCTAGTATGAGGGACATTGTAAAAGTTCATATAGGTTTACAGGGAGGAACATTATCAATGGAACTTACTTCACAACAACAGGTCCTATATCAATATTCTAACAAACTGAATAGGTAAAGAATAATAGACAACAGACCTAGGAATTATTAGAAAATAATGCACACCTGAGGTGGTGATGCAGCCATGAAGCAAAGCAAGTGTGTGCCTTCGTGAGAGAGAGAGAGAGAGAGTGGGAGAAATGGAGTATGTGCGTTCCATAAAAAATTAATATAATTGTGGCAAAAACATGGAAATAATTTGTCATTTTTATCTTGTTGCTTACTATATTATTTGCCTGTTCAGTGTCTCTGTGGGGTTTGGTTCTTTTGCTATTGTAGGCTGTAAGGACCTATGAAATAATTTAAATCATTTGGCGAAATGATATGGACATGTAATATGGTCAAGACCTGCCTGGAACTACTTTAGCCATGTGTTTCCCTGAAAATAATGCTACATTCCATTTGTACTCAGAAGCTGGAAATTCCAAGTTCCCAGTAGAAACTTTTAATGGGATAGCTCACCCAAAAATGAAAAATTACTTTAGAAGGCCTTTATTACCCCCCAGAGCCATGTGGAGTACTTTTATGATGGATCGATGCACTTTTTTGGGCTTCAAAATCTCAACCCCCATTCACTGCCATTATAAAGCTTGGAAGAGCCAGGACATTTTATAATATAACTCCGATTGTATTCTTCTGAAAGAAGAAAGTCATACACACCTAGGATGGCTTGAGGGTGAGTAAATCATAGGGTAATTTTCATTTTTGGGTGAACTATCCCTTTATCTGGAACTTCCTCCTAAGTCAGAGTACCGACTCAGAATCTCGGAAGAATCGGAACAACTCCAACTTCAGAATCCAATATATTGTTTTTTTTAGCACTTGTGTTTGTCTGTGTCACAAACTGTGCACACAGTACTAGCCAACCCCTTTTTGTGGACAAAATACCGATTTTTGTGGGTTTTTAATCGACTGGTATTGCGAACAATGGACGCGTCTTTGTTTTCCGACTTCTCTACTGGAATATGGTCCACTTGGGAGTAACGTCATGCCCAGCTCAGACATCAGACTTCCAAGGTAAATCGAACACAGCATAATTGCACACTTAGAACATTCGTCAACCAATCAGATTCAAGCATTCAACAGCCCAGTGGTATAGTCTTAAAAGGTCCACTGAAGTGCTTTGAAGCATGCAGCATTATTCTATGTGTTGACGTCATTTCAACTGAAACAGGAAAACAGGGCAGGACATATCAAGCAGCCCCGCCCCTTTTTTTAAATAGCCAATAGCGTTTAGTTTATATCACAGTTTACATCCAACCAACACTAATATCAGTTTGAACACTGATTCACTGTGTAAATTATGATATTGTGGCAAGTCTATTGAGGACTACATTTCAGAGAACATGAGAGAGAAAAGCAGAGCCCTGCTAGAATCAGGCAGGTACCGATTGAGGAGTTAAGAAGGATAATGGATGTAAGGTGGCACAATGCCATGGCTATTCTCAGCCTGCGACCTAACATAGCTTTAGGGTTCTACTCTGTTGATCGTGGCCCAAACAATTACAATGAACAATTGCCCACTTGTAGGTGATCAAGTTGGTATAGTTGTCCTCTGTAAACCTCTTTAAAAAGGTCACTCCAACTGGGAAAAACTACATTGCTTAAATTCTCGCCTCCCAGGCCGAGCGCACCTGAAGCATTTAAAGCCACAGGCCGTCAGCTGATTCATCGCAGTATGGAACACCCTAATGATGATTGGCGGCGAGTCGTCCCCTCAGCGGAAACCTAGGAGTTGGGGAGAAAAAAAACAAGGGAAAACAAAAGCAAAAACAACAAACTCCCAGGGAACGTAACGAATGAACAATTGCCCACTTGTAGGTGATCAAGTTGGTATAGTTGTCCTCTGTAAACCTCTTTAAAAAGGTCACTCCAACTGGGAAAAACTACATTGCTTAAATTCTCGCCTCCCAGGCCGAGCGCACCTGAAGCATTTAAAGCCACAGGCCGTCAGCTGATTCATCGCAGTATGGAACACCCTAATGATGATTGGCGGCGAGTCGTCCACTCAGCGGAAACCTAGGAGTTGGGGAGAAAAAAAACAAGGGAAAACAAAAGCAAAAACAACAAACTCCCAGGGAACGTAACACCTTTACTACTAATTATTAAAATAAAAATGGGGTTTCTGACGTGACCGATTTGAAAAGTAATTCCAAGTGCTACACAAAACGGTATAATTAATTTTTCTTTTAAATGTCAGCATGCTGCTAAGCTAACAGTAACAATGAATTGTTATACTCCAAGCATAACAATACATAATTTGACCTTTTTTTAGATTTAACATTTCCGTGAAAAGTATCCTTTAAAAGATACTGAATGTAACAGTTACATTATGAATTTTTTCCCACTGAGCTCATAATTATTGAGATTGTCGTTTCTATCAAGGACACATGAGATACTGTCTTGGAGCCTGCCAAAATTAAAAAAATCTTTTAAACAGCCTCTTGTCTACAATTAAACGTATACCTTAAAAGGGGTCATCGGATGCCCATTTTCCAAAAGTTGATATGATTCTTTAGGGTCTTAATGAAAAGTCTATAACATGCGTTGGTTAAAATTTCTCAATGGTAGTGTGTAAAAAAAAAATATATATATATATATATATTTTTACCAGGTCAAAATCAGCTCTTTTCAGAGCAACCTGTTTTGTCACATGTTCCTTTAAATGCTAATGAGCTCGAATCACACCGCCCCCGTCTTCTGTGGGGTGACGAGCAATAGTTTACTTTAGCCGCATTTAGCTGCGAAACTTGCTAACTAGCACATTATTAGGAAAGGCGATTTGCAAAGATTCCAAAAGAACCTTATACTCACTTCTTCTGTAGGTGAGGCTGGATCACAAACGATTCGCACGAACAGACTCATTTAGGTAGATAAGGGGCGCATTCCCTTCAAAAGCGAAAGTAATCCTCTGCGTCTTCAACGGCTTAGATTTCGGGAGTAAATGACGACTGCTATGTTCATCATTACATCCAACAACAGAACACCTCATTCGCTATGGAGCCATTCTTGTCTATGTCCCTGCTCCGGCGTCAAAACAATGGCGGTCGGACTGTTACAGCTCACTCAGTGCAGGTCAAAGGTAAGACGGCCGTGTCAATCAACAATCGTGGGAGCGGCCTTGGTCCGTGTGACGTCACACAGACAAGAAGCTGAGAACGGCTTGGTTTTAAAAAGGGGATATTATTTTTAGGGATTAAATAAAAACCACTGGGTGGATTTTTATCATTATAGGGTGGTTGTGTACACACACTGCCAACGCACATTTATGTTCAAACAACATGTAAAAGTTAATTTTGCATCCGATGACCCCTTTAAAATGCAGTCTCGTTAGGCAGCTCACTAGGTTTTTGAACAGAACAAGAGTCACACACAGTAACGAAGCAGATCCCTTTGAGAAAGATCTCCTCAGACAATGCTGGCTGCTGGCAGTTTGCCTTCAGCTGACTAGAAGAGTGGCAAAACGACAATAGTCATCAATCATCACAGAGAAGCCACCAACCACAATAAAACAATAAAATAAAAAAATTGATAAAATCACATGTTCTCAAAAAGTTAAGTCACTGGGATAGAAGTTATGATAAAAATACTACCATTGTGAATAGATACCATGTGGGCTGCACTTGAAAGTTGTGGCCTGGCTGCTCAAATGTGTTCAAACAGATCTCCAGCACCCATTAAACTTCTCAAGTATCAGAGGGAAAGACAGTCTCTGTGAATTGTAATAACATCTGGAGGCTCATAGTATCAGCACAGATTAGTTTATTGGCTGAGGCTGCTCTGAATGACAATAAACTTTTTACAACTCAACCCCACCCATTATGTTTAGTACCACCCTGTAAATCCCTGAAGAATGTCCCAGTAGCAAGCAGACATTTGAAAGGTGGGGTTAGGTATGCTATCACAACCAGTGCTGTGGAGTAACTAAAAAAATCTTTCTTAACCAAACATTGCATTGCATTACAGTTTAAACTGGGCAAGAACCCAACATACTCTTCTACAGTACTACTCTCTGCTATGTGGAGTTTGTGTTGCATAAAAGTTGATTCTGCATTTGACAAGCTTCAGAAGAGCATGTGTTGATCATGCGCTTGTATGGGAATGGCATGCTTTAAACAAAAATCAGTCCCTTAAGTTAGCCTTTCTCCATGGCGCGCACAATCTAAAAAGAGTTGACACACCCCTACTGCAAATTATAAAAAGAAATGCAATCTCTTAAAAAGGGTAACGCAGACTAACCATGTTCCGTACACTTTTCGCTATTCACCACACGCCAGCGACCACTCCTCCGTTGTTGAGACAGACAAGCATGTTTGTGTGATCATTCCCTGGGGGAATAGCCATTATACAGTCCACACTTTGATTGATGTCTTTAGGACCAATAGTTTATGAGAAAAGTAGGGAAAAGTGCCTCTTATGCCAGGGTACGGAAGATGATAAGGGTTAACGGTGTTCCGTACAGGCTTACAATGGTGTTCCGTACAGCGTGCATAAATTGATTTCATCGGCGAAAATGGACATTTAACTGATCAACTGTGAGCTGTTTATTTATTATAACTAAAAGGAAACATTATTTAAATGAATACGATGAGTACCTTTTTATCTGGTTAAAATGTAAGTTAATTGCTGCTTAAATAAATGACCAGGCGAGTTAGGCATGATTGTGTCGTGATATTAATTATGGCATGTGAGTTAAGCATGAACAATGTGAAACGTTAATGAATAACATTTCCATATCTTTCTGAATATAAACATCATCACTGCATGCCTGTCTCGGGTGAGAGTGGCGCTAAGTGGTCATCGCCCGCAATCGAAGTTTAAAAATTCCCATTTCTAAGCATTTTTTCAACAAAAGGTAATATATTTAACAATTTGTGATAACATGATATTCATTTCATAAAGGCTGTAGTACTGTGAGACTCATAAATTAAATAGAAATGTACATTTTCGCTGCTCTAGTAGTCTCCCCACCCAAGCTGCAGTCCGTTTTCAAGCGCAGTGGGCGCACCTAGCAAACTTACTGAAATCACACTGAAACAAACGGCGGGTGGGTCTCTGTCTTGGTCGGGGGTGAAAGAGGGAGAAATAAGGATGACACTGATATATAGTTTATGCACGACCTGGAAGTATTTATTCAGCGATCGGCGCTAAAACGTAATCTGTACGGAACATGGTTAGGCGCATTCCCTTCAAAAGCGAAAGTAATTCACTGCGTCTTCAGCGGCTCAGATGACGGAAGTAAATGACAACTGCTATATGCATTACAACATCCAACAGCAGAACACCTTAATCGCTATGGAGACATTATGGTCTTTGTCCCTGCTCCAGCGTCGAAACAATGTTGGTCAGACTGTTTACAGCTCACTCAGGGTGGGTCTAAGGTAAGACGGCCGTGTCAATCAACAATCGTGGGAGCGGCCTTGGTCCGTGTGACGTCACACAGACAAGAAGCTGAGAACGGCTTGATTTGAAAAAGGGGATATTATTTTTAGGGATTAAATAAAAACCACTGGGTGGATTTTTATCATTATAGGGTGGTTGTGTACACACACTGCCAACGCACATTTATGTTCAAACAACATGTAAAAGTTAATTTTGCATCCGATGACCCCTTTAAAATGCAGTCTTGTTAGGCAGCTCACTAGGTTTTTGAACAGAACAAGAGTCACACACAGTAACGAAGCAGATCCCTTTGAGAAAGATCTCCTCAGACAATGCTGGCTGCTGGCAGTTTGCCTTCAGCTGACTAGAAGAGTGGCAAAACGACAATAGTCATCAATCATCACAGAGAAGCCACCAACCACAATAAAACAATAAAATAAAAAAATTGATAAAATCACATGTTCTCAAAAAGTTAAGTCACTGGGATAGAAGTTATGATAAAAATACTACCATTGTGAATAGATACCATGTGGGCTGCACTTGAAAGTTGTGGCCTGGCTGCTCAAATGTGTTCAAACAGATCTCCAGCACCCATTAAACTTCTCAAGTATCAGAGGGAAAGACAGTCTCTGTGAATTGTAATAACATCTGGAGGCTCATAGTATCAGCACAGATTAGTTTATTGGCTGAGGCTGCTCTGAATGACAATAAACTTTTTACAACTCAACCCCACCCATTATGTTTAGTACCACCCTGTAAATCCCTGAAGAATGTCCCAGTAGCAAGCAGACATTTGAAAGGTGGGGTTAGGTATGCTATCACAACCAGTGCTGTGGAGTAACTAAAAAAATCTTTCTTAACCAAACATTGCATTGCATTACAGTTTAAACTGGGCAAGAACCCAACATACTCTTCTACAGTACTACTCTCTGCTATGTGGAGTTTGTGTTGCATAAAAGTTGATTCTGCATTTGACAAGCTTCAGAAGAGCATGTGTTGATCATGCGCTTGTATGGGAATGGCATGCTTTAAACAAAAATCAGTCCCTTAAGTTAGCCTTTCTCCATGGCGCGCACAATCTAAAAAGAGTTGACACACCCCTACTGCAAATTATAAAAAGAAATGCAATCTCTTAAAAAGGGTAACGCAGACTAACCATGTTCCGTACACTTTTCGCTATTCACCACACGCCAGCGACCACTCCTCCGTTGTTGAGACAGACAAGCATGTTTGTGTGATCATTCCCTGGGGGAATAGCCATTATACAGTCCACACTTTGATTGATGTCTTTAGGACCAATAGTTTATGAGAAAAGTAGGGAAAAGTACCTCTTATGCCAGGGTACAGAAGATGATAAGGGTTAACGGTGTTCCGTACAGGCTTACAATGGTGTTCCGTACAGCGTGCATAAATTGATTTCATCGGCGAAAATGGACATTTAACTGATCAACTGTGAGCGGTTTATTTATTATAACTAAAAGGAAACATTATTTAAATGAATACGATGAGGGATTAAATAAAAACCACTGGGTGGATTTTTATCATTATAGGGTGGTTGTGTACACACACTGCCAACGCACATTTATGTTCAAACAACATGTAAAAGTTAATTTTGCATCCGATGACCCCTTTAAAATGCAGTCTTGTTAGGCAGCTCACTAGGTTTTTGAACAGAACAAGAGTCACACACAGTAACGAAGCAGATCCCTTTGAGAAAGATCTCCTCAGACAATGCTGGCTGCTGGCAGTTTGCCTTCAGCTGACTAGAAGAGTGGCAAAACGACAATAGTCATCAATCATCACAGAGAAGCCACCAACCACAATAAAACAATAAAATAAAAAAATTGATAAAATCACATGTTCTCAAAAAGTTAAGTCACTGGGATAGAAGTTATGATAAAAATACTACCATTGTGAATAGATACAATGTGGGCTGCACTTGAAAGTTGTGGCCTGGCTGCTCAAATGTGTTCAAACAGATCTCCAGCACCCATTAAACTTCTCAAGTATCAGAGGGAAAGACAGTCTCTGTGAATTGTAATAACATCTGGAGGCTCATAGTATCAGCACAGATTAGTTTATTGGCTGAGGCTGCTCTGAATGACAATAAACTTTTTACAACTCAACCCCACCCATTATGTTTAGTACCACCCTGTAAATCCCTGAAGAATGTCCCAGTAGCAAGCAGACATTTGAAAGGTGGGGTTAGGTATGCTATCACAACCAGTGCTGTGGAGTAACTAAAAAAATCTTTCTTAACCAAACATTGCATTGCATTACAGTTTAAACTGGGCAAGAACCCAACATACTCTTCTACAGTACTACTCTCTGCTATGTGGAGTTTGTGTTGCATAAAAGTTGATTCTGCATTTGACAAGCTTCAGAAGAGCATGTGTTGATCATGCGCTTGTATGGGAATGGCATGCTTTAAACAAAAATCAGTCCCTTAAGTTAGCCTTTCTCCATGGCGCGCACAATCTAAAAAGAGTTGACACACCCCTACTGCAAATTATAAAAAGAAATGCAATCTCTTAAAAAGGGTAACGCAGACTAACCATGTTCCGTACACTTTTCGCTATTCACCACACGCCAGCGACCACTCCTCCGTTGTTGAGACAGACAAGCATGTTTGTGTGATCATTCCCTGGGGGAATAGCCATTATACAGTCCACACTTTGATCAAACTCAGGCATTCAGACATTCCCACAATGAGCTGTACATCATTCAAGTTCACTCCCAATTTCTGATCTTCTGAGAAACTAAACTTTTTTAAAGATAATGTGAAGTGGAATTCTGGCTGTGAAATCGGCGTTAATTCAAGTCATAATAGTAACAATCAAAACAAACTGAAAAAAAAGGCAGCACACAGCACAGAGAAGTGGTGAAAAGCAAATTTCACAGATGATTAGGTTTCCCAATTATGGTTTCTGATATGAGATTACCTTGCTGGCTTGTGGAGTGTTAAGGATGTGTACAGTGCTGGGTTTGACACCATTGGCTTTGGCTCTCTTGTAAAGGGCAAACCGGCTTTTCCTTCGCCCTCTGTCTCCATTGGGAAGTGAACCATTGTACCTGTTCAAGAAGAGAAATGCCAAAATTAGATCACATTAGATGAGAAAGATTTTAAAAATCACGAATATATGGTGTTTTACAGCTCTACAGATCCCTGCCACATGAGCAGACTAACACAGAATCCACACAGATTTCTGAACTACTGGAATGCTCATCATTCAAAATGTGCTTCATAATTAACCAAGTCACTGCACAATTATCAAACCACACTGAAATATCTGTATAGACAGTACACACTAGGGATGCACCGATACCACTTTTTCCAGTACTCGCCCGATACGATACTTTTATTTTTGGTATTTGCCGATACAGAGTACCGATACCAATATTTTTATTGCATTTGTAAATCTTTAAAATATTGGGTACAGAAACCAAAAGAGTATGTATAATGTTGTTTGGTTAACTTCATTTATCAAATAGATACAGTCAAACCAAAATTTATTCAGACACCTTCAACATTTCTCATATTATCACAGTTTATTCGCTATAGTTTAGAAAATGGTAATAAAATATAACAAGAACTCAGATTTAAACTGTCAGAACAAATTCAGCTTGATAATGTTAGATAACTTTGATAGAAAGGTATGTAATGGATTACAATCTACCAAAAATTAGACGGCTGTTAGTATGACAGTATTTACACAACTATCAATTCTTAGTCAGGCAACCCTTAGCCTTAATGACAGCCTGTAGTCTCCTGGGCATGCTGTCACCCAGCTTCATGCAAACCTCGACTTCAATTTTTTTTTCCCCAGACTCAGTCTGAATAATTGTTGGTCCCAAATTTGTATCAGTTTTGCTGGTAGTCCACTGTATGAAGAAATTTTGGGTATAATTCGTCACAGTTTACTTTATTTTGCTATCCTCACTTCCATAAATGAAC
>NW_015505265.1:1237477-1238486 GCF_001515645.1 Sinocyclocheilus grahami | reverse complement strand
TTTTTTTTTACAAAAACCCAAATGTTGTCCTTCAGTTTTGCAAAAAAAAACAAAAAAACACTGTGTGCAGGGTCCAGATACAATGTTGCTTTTCTACACTTTCGGATCAACTGAGGTCTGAATCTTTTAAAGAGAACAAGTGTGAACACCCTTAAAGCAGCACAATGTGAGCAAAGCAGGACTTAATTTGGAGACAAAAGGAATCACATGCCATTTAACATTAGAGCTGCCGCTTCATGGTATAAAGATGTTATATATAAATGTTATTATATAAAAATGCTAGCAACAAGCTATTTAGCACAATACTCTCTACTAGGGCTGGGCGATGTGTCAAAAATATCTTATCGATAATCATATCCGATAATATAGTCTACGTAAGCCCCACCTCCACCACGCCCCGCCCCCGCCGAGCCAACATTGCCGCCAGGTTACAAAAGTGATTCAGTCAAGATCAGTGAGGGATTTTCTTTTCTTTCATTCTTTAAATTAACATTAATGACTGGCGGCAGAGGCTGCTGTCAATGCACGGATTTAATACACCCTTGTTTTCTTTCTCAGCTCTTTACGTTCACTTAAGACAATCGATTGTATGGGACATTTTGATATAATTCTGTGCGTATTTGTCCATTCGAATGTGTAAGAATGCGAGAAAGAGAGCTCAGTCCAGTGTTCGCGTATATAAGAGGCAGCTTTTGTGCGTGTGCAGCACAGAAAACGAGTGCAGAAGTGAGTTCTATTTCGTATTCTTGCAGTTGAATCTTTTGAAATCACAATTAAAGCGCATACAGAAATTGAGAAGCAGAATCTAAATGTATAATTTTATAACAAGTAATTTGATTCCTGACCTTATGCATCTGATCTGATTTCCGAAATTGGAATAGCTTTTCGATGCCCAACCCTCCTACTAAATTATTCCATTCTTGCATGCAAAAAGACCTGTATGGTGACTATGGGGCTATGTAAAATATTTTTTACAACTTACTAGGTTTATCATTTGTAATTTTTTCCC
>NW_015505265.1:1233868-1237398 GCF_001515645.1 Sinocyclocheilus grahami | reverse complement strand
ATAATATTGTCATATCTCCCAGCCCTACTCTCTGATTTCCAAAGTCAGCACAGAAAATACCATAAGTCTATAGATTCTATGGGGCCGTTCATTCTAATGCTCCATTTTTCCAATGTTTTTCTATGTAAACATGCTGCATACAATCTTTAAAATAGGTCCAAGAGTTTTATACACCGGTCTGTTATTGTGGGGACATTTCCACGCCCCTAAACATGACTATTTCGTATTCTTGCAGTTGAATCTTTTGAAATCACAATTAAAGCGCATACAGAAATTGAGAAGCAGAATCTAAATGTATAATTTTATAACAAGTAATTTGATTCCTGACCTTATGCATCTGATCTGATTTCCGAAATTGGAATAGCTTTTCGATGCCCAACCCTCCTACTAAATTATTCCATTCTTGCATGCAAAAAGACCTGTATGGTGACTATGGGGCTATGTAAAATATTTTTTACAACTTACTAGGTTTATCATTTGTAATTTTTTCCCCGATAATGTCGATAATCGTCTGTTACCTGACTGTTGACATCAACATCGCGATACTTACAAGACGTCGTCGATATACGATAATATTGTCATATCACCCAGCCCTACTCTCTGATTTCCACCAAAGTCAGCACAGAAAATACCATAAGTCTATAGATTCTATGGGGCCGTTCATTCTAATGCTCCATTTTTCCAATGTTTTTCTATGTAAACATGCTGCATACAATCTTTAAAATAGGTCCAAGAGTTTTATACACCGGTCTGTTATTGTGGGGACATTTCCACGCCCCTAAACATGACGCGGCACAAAACGGAGCGTGATTGGTTGCTTAACCTTCTGCCGTCAGTATAAAGGTCTGGCTACGCGAGACTAGACATGTATGACCACTACGCTTGTGTCTCGCATCTTCAGCAGCATCTCACACGATTGACGCGTTTTTAGTGTCAAGTTAAAAGAATTCCCACTTTTACACGCAGTGCCACTCATCAATGTCAGTTACGAAAGAGTGGACCAATCAGAAGACTTGAGGCGGGGCACACATTGCCAGCTTTTGTTTACAGCAGCATGTTATATAGCAACCATTTTATTTGACGGCAACATGGAGGCATTCTGCGCTGCACTTAAAACCATTCCTGAGTGATGCGTCTCGCATTTTAGACGCAAAGACATGTTCTGTGTGAACAGCCCCTATCAGTGTATAAAAGGAAATCAGTATATCTAACAACATCCACCCACATTACTAAGTTCATAATCATAATTAGATGTGGTGTGGTTGAATATAAATATTTAAATGTATTTATGTAATTGTTGCAACACATCAGTGATGAGCAACATGATTCACATGTAAATGTTCTCTTGTATAACAGCATGTGTAGTTCTCATTAAGTTACTTCCCTTGGGCAGGTTCCTTTTAATGTTGCATGCAAACCTAAACTGAAAACGTAATTCTATCCCTGATTCATAGCAAAAAGAAATGTGCATCATAAAATGACACTCATTTTAAATTAAACCCATTACATTATTTAAACACACCATGGTGCTCAAGACACCTTAGACTAAATGCTGTTAATACAGAGACGACTTCTCATTGACTCTTAATGTCATCCTGGTACAAGCAGTCAGCAGTTTTGTTCTGCTCCATCAAATTTTCCTGGTAGTGTCCTGGATCTTTTTTCATATCATGAGAACAAGGATTCAGAGTAAAATGCTAATCCTCACTCAACTCCCTACAGTGTGCATGATGTCAGCACTTATGAGACGCCCCAACATCCTGTCTATCGATGCCTATCACTAGACATGAAACAATTAGAGAAAGTATCAAGGCATGTCCGAACCATTAAATACATAACATCCCGTCAACTGAGATGTCATTATCTGGTCAGATTTTTGTTTTTTTAAGTCTTTAAGATCCCACAACCCTGCAGTTCATGGAAAGAATGGCATCTCATTTGAAAGTTCATGCATGACTCCAAGAACAAGTCCTTAAATGCTTGCTTTTCTGTGACTAAAGCTCATTTGAATAGTTCTAGATCATTAGACATGGTGTCTTGGAAGTCTACCTGAAACGTTTCCTTAGAAGGCACCTTCATAGGCAGCTGCTTTAGCGTTCCGATTCAGCCAACATGATGTCTAACTGGTATGAAAAGTGACCAATTACAGTTTGACGTGCCATTTAAGGACACATGGATGATACAACAATAACAGGTCGGCTGTGAGAAATAAAAAATAAAAAAAATTAAATCCATTTTAAATTAAGATTTTAATTATACAAATCACAGTATGCTCTAGGTTTATCGTCTCTTCCTTTCAGAGGTCAGAGTTTGAATGACACTGATTGTAAGGCCATCTCAGTGATTGGCAGAAACTTTAGAGTCAGCGAGATCCATCTCCCCACAGCTATCAGTCACAGAGGAAAGACACCATTACAAAAGGTGCATTTTCGAGGGTTGTAGTGTCCCACAAAGCCTTATCAAAAAGCTCAGTCAGTCTTAAGAGAACAATGAACAGAGAGAGGAGGACTGGAGGCTCAGATGTGCCTGTGCCCAGATCAATAATACCCTCTTTCAGCCTCTGCTCTCTGTGTGCCAGCAGCCAATGCCAGGCAACCCCACTGAATCAGGGCAGCGGAAAGTTTGTACCATGATTTGTTTTGTTTTTTTAAACGCATACAATGAATATGATACAATAGGTCTGTTTGGCTCATGCAGAGTTTCAAATTCCATAAATCATCCGATTAATTTTGTACTATGACTAGGGTTGGGTACCGTTCACAATTTAACCGGTATGGTACCGGTATCGGTACCTGAATTTCGGTGCTGGTACCCAACAGTACTTTACTCTCGGTGTAATTACAAAAACATTTCAGTGAAAAAATAAGTCCAAAAGTCTCAATTTCAACATTGAGCAAAAGCCCTACAAACTTTTTCTTTTTCCCCCCAGAAATTCTTGTAATTTTTCTGAAAATCAAATGAAGGCATTAAACATTATTTTAAATCAAATAAAAATTAAACCCTTTTATTTTTGGCAAACAAACTGAGGTTTACTGTTGAAATTAATACATGGAAGAAAAATTGTGTGAATATTCCTTTAAAACACTTTTAATAGGCTAATAATTGTATAATTTTTTTTCTACAAATAAGTGATTAATCTGGTTATAATATGTTTTATCATTTAATTGTTTTATTTAAATTTGATAGAAAATTGAATATTTAAAAGATGTACATTATACTGTACAAAAGTAATACAAGAGTAATATATTTCTGTTACATGTTAAACCGTACTTTTATTTTGACAGGTTGCCATGAAGTTTCTGTGTGTATACTAGTGCTGGGCGGTATACCGGTTCATACCGAATACCGGTTTTTATTTTTGTTATGATATGAATTTTGAAAATACCGCAATACCGGTATACAGGGTGCGAACTACGGGGGAGCCAGGGGGAGCTCGGCTCCCCTTAATAAGCCATGGGCTCCCCTGAAAACGTGATTTGTGAAATTTGGGGGGGGGGGGGCTCCCAAAAAAATAGAAAATGGGTTATTTT
>NW_015505265.1:1203937-1233843 GCF_001515645.1 Sinocyclocheilus grahami | reverse complement strand
GGTCTCCAAAAATATAGACAATGTGTTATTTTGACGTGCAATTTCAGTTTTGTGTAATGTGATCATCGTGGATTATTATGTGTAAAATTGCAAAAATATCATTCATTCATGTATGACGGCGATTTAAACCCAATTCACTTCAATAAAGATAACTATACATGCTACTCTTGTCATGAGCATCAAGGTGTGGGGGCGCTGCGGTGCAAATTCCACTGATGTTTAGTAAATGTTAACTCAGATTCGTAGAAAAAATATAAACGTTGGACTCGGTGGTCGATTCTGAGTTAAGGTAAGGCATGTTATTCGCAATTAAGTGTTGTGGCTGGGTTGTTATAGGTCTGCGTGACTCTTGATGTCTTAGGCCTAATTGAACAGAGGAATTGTGGTATTCTTCTGTAGCCTGATGATGAGTAAACCGTTGTTCATGTGAACTCAAAGACAGCCTGATGCTTTGTTTATAGACTATTTGTGGGTGGCTGTTTGTTGTTTCACCTATCAATTCATGTCGATAAAGTATAATAGGGTCAATCCTGTATAGTGATTTATCCTATATAGTGCTTGCATAAAACAAGTAGTGCATACACTTGTAGCTATTATGTATCTTTGTAAGTCATTGTAAGCCCTAGCGCACGACCCCCGTAATAGAAAAAGAACAAGTGGGCTCCCCCAAAGTCCACGGTGTAGTTCGAACACTGCCGGTACATGTCATTTAAACAACGTTCGGAACGCGACACTGTTTGAAAGAGGTGTTGCACTGTGCTGAGGGAACAGCTGTATGTGTTACTAAGCGTGAATCACATGCACTTTTTTTGGAAAATATGGTTAACACCCGGTCATGCATGAAAAAAAAATACCGTCTTGTACTGTGAAACCGGTATAATTTTGAAAAATACTGTGATATCAGATGCTGTATAAATCATACCGCCCAGCACTAGTGTATACAGTATGATGATGCTAGTTTTCTCAAATGAAACTGTAAAATTCTCGCGAAGTGACTCTCACAGCAGCTCTGGAGATTAAGTTTATGTGTTCATGCCGTCATATAGTGAGACGCAGAAGCCGAAAATCACCGCAAGCGTCACGCGTGCTTCAGTAATTGTGTAGTAAACAAAACCGCGTTTCCGCCATTCATACATACAGAGGCAAGCGGAACATGCAGGATTCATATTTAAACCGTCTTTTTGCATTTTAATATTCACAGACACTAGTTCATATCGCGATTCGAATTAAGTGCCACTGGCTACTTTTGATTTATTCGTCCGAAATTGACGAATTCCGTGGCATTCCGTGCTATAGAGTAAATTACGTTTTTATGAATGACTCCACGATCCCGTCCACGTTTTCGCAGAAACCATATGGCCCTAGAAATGTAACCACACTTCAGAACATTTCGGCTTGCCCTGTGTATTGTTTGAACGAGTTGCAGGGGTGACATCACGTCACAGGGTCTCTCTTTCGCTGTCTGTAGCGTATGCACCCAGATGCGTTCTCAGGTACCGAAATTTGGCACCGATTGATTTAATGTGAATCGGTACTCGCCTTTGTCTCCGTTTATTTTGAATATGCGCCCTCTAACGGCAAAAATGACATATTGTGCCTTTAAGGAGGAAGAAACACCAATTATATTCAGAGGCCCAAACATGTAATTTGGTGCCGATGCTGATAAAAATCGTGATAGCTCGTAATGTAAAACAATAAGATCTTCACAACATAAATTGCACATAAATATCAGTTGTCACTTTATAGTTCCCAATAATATGTCGAAGTAAGATGCGTTTAAATGTTTAGTTTTATTAATCAAAGCTATGTAGTTTTCGTGGAGGGCAAAAAATATAATGCAATGCTGCCAATGCAATACAATGATGTCTGAGATAAATAAACGTTCCTCAAAAGCCTGATCTATCATGTATGATATATTTTTACATTCATTTTCCTAAAAATAAAATGAAATACAGATAATCAAGTTGCTTCAGTCCAGTAAATGCTCATCTTAAAGAACCCTGTTGTGAGATTACGAAAGGAAGCTTCGAAACAGCAAATAACAGAACCAAAATCGCGTGAACTCGTCGATATTGGACACACATGAGGAAAAATAGCTGCGCTTATGGACTCACCCCAAAACCACCAGTTCGCCGTACTTTACTGGCTCTTTGGTGGGCGCACAGTGCTCCTCTTGACCCGGTGAAAACATGAGGCTTTTCAAACGACACACTCTCAATTACACGATCAATCCAGCGACGAAAAGGGAAAAGACTTCAAAGGACGCTCCTAACTGCCATATTTCCCATTTACCTGCTCCCGAGTACTTTTCAGAAATGAATAAAAGTCAGTGAAATCCTACATCCGAGAGAGATTTAAGAAATAATGAGGATAATAATAATAAATCCTTATGTCTCGGGCATATTTCATCATAGGAACAGTGAGTAACTTAGTGCTTCCATCCGCTGTGAGAAAAACAGTACTAGTAGGGGGTGGACCGTACCATTCACTTAGAACGACTTTACGCGGGGAAGCACGCGAAGAAACTTTGCAAATATTATAGTGAATATCCTCGTAGGATTATCACTGGTTGCTGTTTACTTGGAAACTTTTGAAGACTGTGTTGCCTCTGCACAACCTGTAATGGACAGTTATATCCCGTGATATTTCAACTTTTAAGCTAAAAAAAAAGCGCACCCCCTCTAACGGCACAATCCAACACAACGGCGGTCTGAGGCGGCACCTTCAATTACGTAAACAAAAGCAGAAACTTAGATATATTTCAAGTAATACACTTGGTTTTTCGATTTGGGTACACTTTACGTAAATAATAATAATAGTTTGAAAAAAAAACATTTTTTATTTCTTTGTAAGTGTCACTCATATAGTATACTTATACAGTAGCCCGCGTATCAGTAACGTTAATCATCAATAGGCTAAATGTGTTTGCGTTTCCACTGATTTAAAGCAGCACACCAGCACCTCTACATTTTAGTGAAGGCTACTATACAGGCACGCTCACCCAAAATAAAAGGTCTGTCATCATTTACTCACCTTCACGTTAAAGGTAAGCTATATAACTTGTTCTTTTTTTCTGCAGAACACAAAAGAAGATAGTTCGCAGAACATTGTGATCCTAACAACATTAGACCTCTTTGACTTTCATTGTACGTCTTAATCGATCACTTTTAATTGCAGCTATCATTTTTGTAATATTCTGAATGGGATTTGCCTTTACAAATACATGATTTTGACTTTCAAAAAGCCCACGTGCAGCCACAGCATATGTAAATTAGGCAATAGGGTCTGAGAATATAAGCTGCTCTGCTGTAAATCAGCACTGTGTTAAATGCCTTCAGTTGCATCACAGACATCATGCTGTTAACAGCTCAGTCCACATGATTGAGCCATTTGCTAGGAGTTTGCTTTTCATCCATACATGCCTTCACAGAAGCACTGAGATTCTGTTTTAAGTTTGATGGCTTGATAATTAGGATTATAGATTTCTCACATCTGTATTTGAAACATTTTGAGACACTAAAAGTGTATATATTTCTGCTAAAAGCAAGACACCACAGGTGAATAGTAAATGTTTTAACTAATAGATATTATCATACTTCCCCACTTGATTAATCATGTGGTACAATAAGACAACTCTTTTGTATTACAAGTTTTCTGAAATGCTGTTTAAATATGCAAATGTGGCATTATGTCATTAAATGTGCATACATTTTCAGAACATTAATCTAAAAAATGTATAACTGGTTCAATTTATTTATTTAGACATATTGGAGTTAGTTTTTACATAGGCGTTTTTGGATATCCCTTTTTATCAGAAAGAGCAGATCTTTTTTTATCAGATCCTTTTTATTGGATATCTGCATAAATCTCAAAATACTGTCAACAGCCATAAAATATTCCAAATATATATATGTTATATAAATCAGGTAAATTATATACACTTGAAACCATTTTTTTGGGGTTCCCCAAATAACTAGTCAGTGAACAGTATTTATGTTGTTCTTTTTTTAAGAGCGTTTTAATCATGACTCATAAAATTCATGAATGATGAAGGTTCAGGTTTATTTGTAAGAGTGTATTGTGGCAGTAAGTGGTCAGAAGTTTGGGATATTACCAATAATAAGAGAAATCCTATAGTCGACTACGCCACCCAGAATACACCGGGACATAACAGCCCTAAACAAAGGGACACAGGTTCATTGCCAAAGGCAGGGTGAGCATAATAATAATAATAATGGGTATAAACAAAAGTCACTTTATTAACATACACTTGATAAAAACACATACAACACGTCACACCAGGTCTCAATACATCACACGTCTTTACCAGTAACTTATAAAACAAGTACCATACAATGAGAAAATAAAGGGGGAGGTGGCCAACAAAGAACCTCAGATTTCTACCCCACACTCAATACCCATGACACACACTCGTGAAAAATCAGTAATATTAAACACAGCACTCCATGTGGACACGCAGTACAAGGTACCATGGCCAACCCCTCCCACCTAAATCCACACCAAACAATACAAAATATAACAGACGGACCCAGATGAATTCCAGACAGAACAAAACAGAGTAAAGTAGAGTAGAGCAGAAGTGCAGTCAGTTACGTGAGGTTCATTAGGCTTCAATTAAGATCATTAGAAACCCCTGGACGTGCAATCAATCCTGCTGGACATTAAACAAAAGTTATGCATAAAAACTTGCTTAAAACTAGACATACCTACCAAGAAAACAGTACAATGCTGCAATACACATGGTCGCTCACCACGCAGGATTACAGCTACTGGCAGGCCCATATCTAGAAACAAACAAGGTAATAAGCCTCTATTTAACAGGCAAAAAGGCATTTTTAAAACCGGGACAAACCTGAAAACTGGCCAACAGCCAGCACACGACAGACAGGAGGATAACCCAACTGCTGGCACTCATTCAAAGCGCCACATGTCACAAAGGGGCGGTACCAAGGATGATGCATCCCAAGCAACCAAACACTCCCCCTTTTATAGGCACACAGGCACTAATTGGCTCATGAAACTTACCAAACCATGATAAAGTATGAACACTGATAGGTTCACCTGTTTGGGTAACGCCAGCCAATTATACTGGGTCTATAGCTCACTCTGCTACAGTATGAACAAGCCCCTCTGTTAAAATCTTCATAATATGGGAATAAAACTGTAAAGTGCTATGTGCTACTGAAGTGGAGATTTCTGAAAAAATATTTTTGAAAAAATGTAATTTCAGAGTCAATCTCTAAAGTATGTGTTATGTTGAATTGATAAAGTGTAATATAATAAACACTTGTGTGTATGAATTTTTTTCCCCACTTGTCTGAACGAAGACGTGTTATGGAAGTAAAATAACCTAAAATCTAAAAAGCAAAAATTGTCCAAGATTTGTTCACTGAAAAGGAAAATTCTGTCACCATTTACTTTCTTTCTTGCATGGAACAGCAAATCAGATGTGAGGGAGTAAATGATGACAGAATGTTAATTTGTGGGGAAACTGTTTTTAATATCAATTTGAAAATGGCTCTCTTGCCATTCGTTCTTCTTTTGACAAATTGGAGTGTATGTTCTCATTTGAGTGTTTGTTGTCAGTTCACTTTCTCTAAATAATTGCATGCTAAAATAGTGTTGTCATTGATCACAGGTAGTGAGGCCTCCTAGTGTACTTTTGGCCAAACCTCCCGATCAGCTGTTAAACTCCTCTACTCCTCATGTACTTTGACGGCTGTTCAGTCCTTCACACGTTCCTGCTGAATGTGTTACCTCCACACTTTTGTGAAGTCTTGTAATTAGTCCATGCTGTCACCACAGTCCATCCAGAGCAGTTAGGTTTTTTTGGTGGGTGTTTTACCTAAAATAAATAAATAAATAATTAATAAATAAACAGAGCTCCAGAGCTTTGTTCAGTCATAATTACCTTAACCCACCATGCTTTGTCAATCGAGATTTATACAGCATCTGAAAGCTGAATAAATAAGCTTTCCATTTGTTAGGATAGGATAGCCGAGATACAACTATTTGAAAATCTGTAATCTGAGTGTGCAAAAAAAACAGAATGTGCAGAAAATTGCCTTTAAAGTTGTCCAAATGAAGTCCTTAGCAATGCGTATTACTAATCAAAAATTAAGTTTTTATATATTTATGGTAGGAAACTTACAAAATATCTTCATGGAACATGATCTTTACTTAATGTCCTAATGATTTTTGGCATAAAAGAAAATTTTATCATTTTGACCCATACAGTGTTTTTTTTTGGCTATTGCTACAAATATACCCCAGCGACTTAAGACTGGTTTTGTGCTCCAGGGTCACATATATGGAGGACGAAACCTGCAAAAACAATAAATAAATAAATACGCAAATAAATAAATAAATAAATGTGTGCATAAATACACGTATTCTTTTTTAAATACATAAATAATTAAACATGTGATGAAAGTAGGCAAATAAATACAATAAATTGGTGGGCAAATGGAAAATGTTTAAGGAACTGCTAAACTCATCCTAACTATTTTCCTTTGATCAAACGTTTATTTCTGAATGTAGTTCCACTTTTTTTTCCCCTCTGCGCGACATGCTAATGAGAGGGTGTTCAATTATGCAAGTGTAGGCAGATCGTGTGTGACGCGCTTGAGCGTTTGACTGCGCATGCCTATTAACTTCATCAGTCAAGGTGACTGATTATTATCTTACACTTTTTCATAGGGTTAGTTTTGTAGTTATAATCATGAGAGAGCTAAATCATAAAAGATTTGAAGTGGCCAATGTAAAATATTAATGCTTACATAGCTCTTAATTGCAATACTGAACCGTTATTAGCTTAATAAACATACTTTTGTCGCCTGTATTTTCTGTTCTGATAACTAATTGGAAAAAAACTGTCTGTTCCTCGATTAAACCACTTCATACCAGTTCTCAAGGATGTATATGAGCCTCTGTTTGTACAATAATAAATTGAGAATCAACTGAGATGTACCCTTGTGTATGTCACTAATTTAGTTCTCCCGCCGTAAAGAGAGAGAGATTGCTGCAGATCGACTTGGTTGTAGAAGACTGTTTACTGACCATAAAAATGATCTTACACGTATCTAAACAATGAGCCATCAAAAGAACGAGCCCTTATTCCACGAATAAAGTGAATAATCTCACGATGACCATGGGATACTGATATTACAGTTGTCTCTAGCTGGAGACTCAATCGGGTTACAAAAAATGACGTCAGGAAACGACACTGGCCATTTCTTTGGGTCGTTTGTAAAGTCACAGATACTGTACGGACAATACAGCTCAGTTTTTTATGTATCTTGCTCTGTTGAATGGAAAAAGTGACTTTACGTAGGCCATACTGGATTAACACCATGCATTTCCCGTCAGAGGGAAAGCATTGTTTCCCCCATGCCGCGCCCCCAGCTATCACATGACCCCGACCAAGTCCATGGTTGACACCCTCTCATTAGCATGTCGCGCAGAGGAAAAATAAATGTGGAACTACATTCAGAAATAAATGAGTGATCAAAGGAAAATAGTTAGGATGAGTTTAGCATTTCCTTAAACATTTTCCATTTGCCCACCAATTTATTTTATTTATTTGCCTACTTTAATCACGTTCAATTATTTGTATATGTATTTAAACAAGACTTTGTGTATTTATACATGCATTTATTTATTTATTTGCATATTTATTTATTTATTTGTGTATTTATTTATTTATTGTTTTTGCAGGTTTCGTCCTCCATACATATGGGTAAATTTCACAAAAATCTGTCAAAAAAGAAAAAAAGAAATGGAAAAATTGAATTATATTTTGTTTAAAGAATATGAAGCCTACATATATTATTTAAACACACACACACACACACACACTTTGACATTATTTGTTGTACTGCCATAATGCTGATAGGAATGTGACTGGGAATAGGAATAACAAAAAAGAAAAATTTTAAAAAAATAAAGATTTTGGAATATCCAGATGCTTAACAGTAATGCAGTTGTATATGGGGACAAGGTGCTTAATTGTCATGAAATAATGTCACAGAAGCAAAACATAGGCTAGAAATAGGCTTCATTTTGATTTGACATAGCTTATTTATTTATTTAATCGCCTTGCAATTGTGAGGTTCTGAGCAGTTTTGAAATATTAAGCTTCAAAGTTTTTGTGTTCCATAGATTCCAGTAGATAGAACCCTTTTTGTTTTCTCTAAAAAATGCCCAAAATGTACACAGCTTACAGAAGAAACATCAAATAATGTAAATAAGTGGTCACAGAATAACAATATATGAATAACAGATAGAACCTTATAATTCCAAAGTTGATTTATTTATTTACTTACTTTAATTGGACATGTTTTGAAATGTAATTTGGACACGAATTTCACCCCATACAGATTTTCTAAAATGCCACTGTCAAATTTATTTATATAGCAATATTTAAAACAACATGAGTTGACTGAAGTACAACAATGAATAAAGTGCCATAAAATAACAAAAAATTGACGATAAAGTAAAATGAAAATAAAACAGAAGAAATAGTATACACTAAAATCATAAACAAATTTAAGAATGTCTCTATGACTTGTTCAGACGTTTGCGGTCAGTAAGACTTTTTAATGTTTTTGAAAGAAATAGCTTCTGCTCAATAAAGCCAAAATGTATTTGATCGTTTGAACAGTGGTGTATATTAAAAAATTTCACTTCTGCTTACCTCCCACTAATAAACAAACTAATAAACCAGATGTATGCCCATCTTTATACAGAGGCTCTTTTTAAAAACACATTCATTTTGAGAGAATTTTATCTATAGAACATCCCAGATCTTGTAATTAATTACTGCAACATTAATCTGTTTTTAAACAGTTAGTTGCACGGTAGGTGCGTCCAAAAATCTGCTTCTATTGTTCTTACATTATGCCACTTCTGAGTAAACAAACACAAGATTTTGTTTTGCTTAGTATGTTGATGAATAACAATGCCGTGTCAATGACTTAAATATTTCTCAATTTCACCAACATGCTGACAGCATCCAATGAGCACATGTGTGTTTGCGTATGGGAAGAGTTTTTTTATGAATTAGTCAACCCTCTCCCACCCTCCACGTGCCTGGATGAAGGATCAAAGACTCGGTCGCTCATTCCATCTTGATGAATAGCAGATGCAAAGAGATGCTGTTCCTGAAACGCATGTGTCTGGTTTAGATCTTTGTACTATGAGAATATAACTGCATGAACAAAAGAGAAATTAGTAGGCATGACGCATGAGAGAATGATTGCGCAACTTAGACAAGAGTCAAAATCTGGACTGAATCATGATTTTGTTTTCTTTCATAATGCATAAACACTACTCAGGATCAGTGTTGGGGAAAGTTACTTTTAAAAGTAATGCATTACAATATTGCGTTACTCCATAAAAAAAATAACTAATTACGGTACTTAGTTACTTTTTATGGAAAGTAATGCGTTACGTTACTTTTGCGTTTCTTTTTAAATCTGGACAGGGCTTGCTTGTTTGTTTTTAAAATAAAAAAGTTATATTTTTGGCAAATATAAAAGCCTTTTCACACCAAAAGTGAAATGAATAAGCTTCAGGCTGAAGGGAAAGTAAATTTTCGTCCGTACAGTAGAATGCAGAAGAAATTTCAACACACTTCAGCAATAAAAAAGACACACAAATGTTGTCTAGAGTAATTTGTGCTTATTAGTACGGTTGAACTGGATCATCGAAGGTCAGAAGCAAAGATGTTTGTTAATAGAATGGGATTAAATACATAAAGAATATTTGTGTTGTTTAACATTTAATTATTGCAGGTTCGCGTCATATTCTGAGTTGCATTATTTTTATTAATTTTGAGGAATACTGAATCTGTGTTTTTTTGTGTGCGTGAGATGAATTAATGCATATTCATATTTATTTTAGAACTACAGTAACATCTGATTTCTCTCAACATGGGGACAGGAGAGCTGTCAATCAATAAATTGGAAAAAAAAAGTAACTTGCGTCACTTATTTGAAAAAGTAACTGAGATATTCTCTTGTAAATTAAAAAGTAATGCGTTACTTTACTAGTTACTTGAAAAAAGTAATCTGAATACGTAACTCACGTTACTTGTAATGTATTACCCCCAACACTGCTCAGGAGGATCTGAAGAAAACATTGCAATGCTAGTTTATTTTGTGGGTGGTTGTCAGGGAGTTGTTTTGCTTACTTTTAAGGTGCTTTTTAGTGGCCTAAGATAGCGATGCATGATATTGGATTTTTGGCGATATCCGATATGCCGATATTTTTCAACTAATTTTGGCCAATACCGATACCAATATATTTCCTTTTGTTTGGAAACAACACCAAGTCTCTCCTGTGCAGAAATTATAAGCAAAATATTTTACATTTTGTTTAGTTTTTAAAAATAACTTATTTGTTAGAATTAAATAAACAATAAGGAAGTTTTTTGACAGTACATTGAAGCTTTGAAAATAACTATAAATAAACTATATATCAATCGCTGCATTTCAGCGCCCCCCCCCCAAAAGATGCAGTGTTAACCCTAACATTTTATTTTAAGATTTAACATTTGTAGATGGTCTAAAGCAAAAGAGTTGTAAAAATTCTGAAAATCTTTTAGAGCTTATGATTTGTTTAAAAAATAAAACATATTACACATTAATTAATAAATCAGTATATATAAAATTATTTAATTTACAAGTGTCATGTTTCTGATTTTTTTTTTCATGTATGCTATAGCTTCTGACCTTTAAATCAAAACATACTCACTATTTTATGACATCAATTACTGCTTTATTTAATCAGAAACTCAGTCTAAATGTTATTTGTGTAGGCTATTTTACTTTTAATTTAATTAGAAGTACCCCCGACAGCACCCCCGACAGCTTAAAACTACTTACTGAACGGCTTTAGGACCCGGGAGAGGCTGTCACTTCATGTGCTATTACTGCTTACTCTATCATACACCAAACGCGTCATCTAATCGCTAGCACACCCTGAGCACATGTGTGTTAACGCATTCCTCTTATCGGCAAGACATATCGGCATAATTTTTCATATTGGACCCATGCCGATATTTACATTTAAAGCCATTATCGGCCGATTCCGATATCAGTCCGATAATATCGTGCAACTCTAGCCTAAGACAAAGATCCCTAGCACTGTGTTCGAATTCACAGTGACTGATTCTACCACAGCAGAGTCAGTAAATGATGTTGTTGTTACTCAACCTGTGTAAGTCTATCAGACTGTGAGAGATTCAAGAAGATCTTTGAGGACTTTGACTCATGTAAGTTATTGCTTCAGGTCAGAGGAGTAATGTCACGCTCTGCGTTCATGTGTTATTTTACACCACTTCCAAAATAGACACCTAAAGTAGGAAAACCCTGTTTAGCCTCCTCTTATGATCAATGGTTACGTTCATAAATGGAATATACTGTATTTCCATACTATCCTTACTATATCTGCAGTATGAATGTACCATTGTGAAAAAGAAGTACACTTTAGCATACTTACATAAATAATATACCTTAAAAGTGTGAATCGAATGTAATGTTTTCGGACACTTATGCATGTTATTTCAAATTAAATGAAACTGTATTATAGTTTGAATTTATAATAAATGCAATTAGTTCAAATTCAGAGTGATTTTTGACCCACTCAAGTAGGAATTTCATAATTCTGTTGTCTTTAAAATAGAGTATAGAGTAAAACTATTAATTTGATACTATTACATTTGAAAACATCTACCTGTGTCATGAACGTGCACTCTTTTTAAGTACTTAAACACACTACAAGTGCACATTTAATACAAGTAAGCACATATCTTTTACACAAGTGTATACTGTGCATAGTATGGTAAAACATTTGAAAAAGAGTGCAATGTGCAACAGAGAAAACTGTGATACTGTGATATAATACAGTGTATATTATAGTACTGACTTGTTGTAATGAATTGGAAAGGTCACAATTCTAGGAGGAATCAACTTTTTAATACCCACCTAAATAGATAATCAATCTCGACCTCACCAACCAGAAAAAAATATATACAGGGAAAAAGCATTTGTTCTCTTTTAGTTCACTTTTATATTTTCCATATTATCACATTGGCTAGGCCTACATATCAGTCCCATTGTATTATTATGGTAAGCTATAAAAATAACTAAGATATTTTGCTTTCATGGTGGCAAAGCAAACAGCCTAATGGCTATATTGAAGTAATGATTCATTCAGTACATGAGTCACATGCTGATTCAGAAGCCACACAGATTCAATTCCATTCAGTGAAGAATTCATCAGACTGATTCAAACCTTTAGCTTTGTCCGAAATTGCCCCATATACCCTTATATAGCCAGGCCTAGTGCATTCATTTATAGTACAGCCATATTGTAGTTGTGTCTGAAACCAGTGGACATTATCGTGTGCACTCATCCGATAATGCACTGGGCGATTGCAGGTAAACTGGGCCACTTTTTGTAAAACGTGTAATTTAGATACCTAGATGTTTTTTTCTTTTCTTTTCTTTATTACTTTTGTTAACTTTAATGTCCAGCTATAATGATAATAAAGATCATGATGTGTTGACGTTAAATTTGATGAATATCAGAATTTTCAGAATATTAACAAAATGAACTCTACAATATGTTAAAAATGTGACTATAACACAAGCAACAACAAACAGTCTAAAAATAATGAACATTTAAAATAGCCATATGTAAAAATGTTTTTCTGTCTGTTCTCTAAACACTTTAAACAAACTTTAATTGTGTCCATATTTTAAAGCTTTATATTCTGCATCTACATTTTGCTCCTCTCATCCTTTCTTCATTCCACAGATTGAACTGAATGCCTTGACTTCCTTTCTATTCTCTCTTTCCTTTCTTCCATCTCTGACTGGAATTTCCTGACTGCAGACTGTTTTCTAAAAAAGTCAATTATACATGTCAACTATAAAATGACCAGTGAATGTCAGTTTATTTAATGGATTTGTGTATAATAACTGAAGCCCAGTCAGCCAAAGTGGGCCAGCAATATTTAAACACCTTAGAAGAAAACTAAAAAATTTTTTAAACATTTTGTTATTTATTCCCTTTTAACTTTGGAAACAAACACAGCAGGACCTGTCCCAATAATATTTGTTTTTGTGTAACTGTGTAGAACAGCTGAATGCTGCAGCTGTTACAGCATGTCAACTCCCAGATGATTAATTTGCCATGGGTTCGAGAGTTTATGGGGTTTTATAATGGGGTTTTTCCAATTCATGAATAAAATAAGGTCTGTGGCAAACATAACTTGGCAAAACTTGGGTGTTTTGTTGCACAACGTAAACTGCACACACTCACACCCCAAACGGTCTAATCCATCTTTTTTTCGAAGCGGAAGTAAGCCATTTTCTGTAAATGTGCGAGACTTCCGGTTCAGTAGCCGCGGTAGGGAAATAACGAGAAGAATAACAATGTGTAGTAAAAGGTCAAATTGTTTGCACTACTAACCAATTGAGATAATACATTAAAATAATATGTTAAGACACACCAATATCAAGCAGCAAAACGAGCTGTTTTGTACAGCTAAAAATAGCTGGATGCTGATGACACCGGAAACCAGACACATTAAATTTCCCGGCGGTCTTACGGGAAAAATAAGGTGGAGTTTATAACAAACATAAGTTTTTAAAAATAAACATAATTTGCGTTTTAAGAATGGATGTGTGTAATTTACATTGTAGAACAAAACGTCCAAGTATCATCAATTTATATTTACGTCAGACCTTATTTTATAGGAAAATCTAGTGGGAACCCATGGCGAATTATTCTTCTGGGTTTTGACGTCATAGCTGCAGCACTCTATCAGACTGATCAATGGTGTGAACAGGTTTTAAGTTGCTATTTTAATCATTATTACACAGCAAGCACAAACTACGCAAAGCAGCAACCCTTGCCTTGAGTTAGTGAAAACTTTGTAACAATTCTTTAAAAGAACCAATTCATTTGTCCGTAAATCCGACTACACAGATCTCTAGGTTATTCTTTTCTTTTTTTCCAACAGATAATAACAGAAAAACAATTGTCACGATGTCCAGCTGGAGTGCCCACAAGCTCCTCCAGAGGACACTCCATCCCGAACCTTTACCACTGTCTCACAAACTCCATTTCCCATAACACCCCATGCCTAGGAACTGATTGCATACACAGCTGGTTCCAATCAGGAGGTTAACTTTTATAAAGAATATCTCTTTGGATTTGAGACTTTAGTCTTTGCAGCTTAACAGATCTTCTTTATGCACCAAGAGCTTGTAATACTTCAAAGAGAAAGGAAAAATTGAAATCACATCATATGACCCCTTTAAGACACACAAACACATCGCAAAGTCTTGTTTCACTGCTAGCGGATATTACTGAGCGTTTCCTTCCATTGCCATTGCCTTGCCTTGTTTTTGACCTTGGACTGTTTCTCTGTTTATTGTGATTGCTTGCTGCCTGCCCTCACCATCGCTCGTTTTGGATTACTCTTCTGCTTTGCCCTGGATATTACTGTTCGCTGGTGTTGGAACCTGCCTGTTTGGATTACGCACTATTTTAATAAAAGCTTGCTCTTGGATCTCTGTTGTCACGCTCTCGTTCGTTACCGAAGACTTTGCCTACCACCGATCCAGCAGCTTTATAAAACACCAGATCACCATGGATCCAGCATCACGCCTCGTTCGGTCTCCATCAAGGTAATTGCTCCATTGAAGAAAATGTGGCAGACTTTTGTGAACTTTACTATCAAGTAGACTTCAATGATACTTTCTTAAAATACATTTTTCGTTTTGGTTTAAGTAAAGACATGCCACGTAATACCCCACACTGGTCACTAGAACGGTATATAGACTTTGCTCTGCGGTTGAGTGGATCTGCTTTCACTCTGGGTGTCGTGGAGAAGGAACACGGCACTAAACCAGAGCCAGAGTCTGCTCACATGTCTGCCAAGCCAGAGTTTGCTAACATCATGTCTGCTACCCCAGGGCTTGCTCACGTCACATCTGCTAAGCCACAGCCTGCACACGTCACGTCTGCTAAGCCATGTCTCCCTCCCTCCCCCTGTTCCGCCTCCGCTCCACTTCCCTCCTGGACTTATTTCTGTTCGGTTTTAAGAGCGTCTGGAAGCCACTCCTTAAGGGGGCTATGTCACGATGTCCAGCTGGAGTGCCCACAAGCTCCTCCAGAGGGCACGCCATCCCGAACCTTTACCACTGTCTCACAAACTCCATTTCCCATAACACCCCATGCCTAGGAACTGATTGCATACACAGCTGGTTCCAATCAGGACTATTTAAGACACACAAACACACACCACATCGCAAAGTCTTGTTTCACTGCTAGCGGACATTACTGAGCGTTTCTTGCCATTGCCTTGCCTTGTTTTTGACCTTGGACTGTTTCTCTGTTTATTGAGATTGCTTGCTGCCTGCCCTGACCATCGCTCGTTTTGGATTACTCTTCTGCTTTGCCCTGGATATTACTGTTTGCTGGTGTTGGAACCTGCCTATTTGGATTACGCACTATTTTAATAAAAGCTTGCACTTGGATCTCTGTCACGCTCTCGTTCGTTACAACAATCAACAACAGTGAGAAGAAAAATAACTGCCAGGGAAAGAAACAAAAAAACATAAATTAAATGTAAAAAAAGAAAATAATAAAATAATAAAAATTTGGAGTGTCATGGTGTAGCTGTAGCATTAAGATGTCCACACAAAAATGACAGGAATAGCAGAAAGACACTAAGAAGAAGGGGAAGTCCACACACTTTTTGGATATACAGTATATGGGGTTTATCTACTACTTGTCAATACTTAACCTCCATGCCAGTGTATGATGGTAAAATGTCCATATGATAATGTCACAGACAGAGGCAGGTCTGAGATCAGCTGATTGTAGGATGACACAAGAAGGGAATGGCTGGAATGTGTCTGCTGGCCTCAGAGCCGCACAAAAGTTTTCTTGTTATGCTTTAATTTGTTCTTCACCCTTAATTAAAGTCTAAATCATTGCAGCCTTGTGAAGAAAAACAAAAGTAAGTGAAAATGTGTGATGTGCTACTTTGAATTTAAAGCATTGTGTGAACATTAAGCACACGTGATTCATTTAAAGGGACAGTTTACCTGAAAAATGAAAACGCACCACCCTCACGTTGCATTCGGTTACCAGGTTCTTAAATGTAAAGGAGCAGCTTGGACATTCTACTCAATAACTCATTTTTTATGTTCCATAGGAAGAAAAATGATAGGCCTACTTGGTTTGTCTTATGTGAGGCAGATTAAGTAGATCTTTTAAAAAGAAGTAAAGAAGTCTGATATTACAACTATTGTTTTGGTCTTTCACAGAGATGAGCTTAATCATGCGAAATGATGGGAATGTGTCACAGCCTTAATGAGTTATTTCAACCTAGATTGCATCCAGATGACTGCTAGTAAGACATTTATTAAATTATGACTGCCCCCTGCTGTATAGTGTACAACTCATATACGCACTTTCTGAAAACTATAACCAGAAAATCAAATGTCATTTATACAAACCTCAAAATAAAACATCTCATTCAAAGCTAAATGTTTAAATATATATATATATACAGCAATCTATCAAAAATATAAGTTTTTGGCAGTGGCTTTTTGGTGGTCAGTAAGATTATTTTAAATAAATTACTTTTATTTAGCAAGGATGCATTAAGTGACAGTTTTACAAAAATTGTATTCAAAAAATACTTTCAAATCAATGCAAAAAAAAGGTATCAGTTTCCACAAAAATATTAATCGGCATTTTCAACATTGCAAACAGTAAGAAATATTTCTTGAGAAGCAAATCCGCATGATTTCCGAAGGATCGTGTGACACTGAAGACTGGAGTAATGATGCTTTGCCATCACAGGAATAAATGACATTATTAAAATTGCAATAATATTTTACAATATTACTGCTTAATTCAAAGCCTTTGAGAAAATAAGATTTATTTCCAAAAATAAATACATAAAATATTTTAGATTTTATAATGTATATTTAATTTCTATTTCGTTTTTACTATAGAACTATAAAATACACTCCATATTTAAAGGGGTCATCGGATGCAAAATTCACTTTTGTTGTTTTAACATAAATGTGTGTTGGAAGTGTGTGTACACATCCACCCTATAATGATAAAAATCCACCCAGTGTTTTTTATAAAACCCCAATTTTAAAATCCCCTTTCTCAAATCAGGCTGTTCTGAGATTCCTGGCAGAATGACGTAGTTCTGCACAGGCTCCTCCCACGATAGTTGATTGACAAGTCTGTCTTACCTTAAGACCCACCCTGAGTAAGCTGAGAGCTGTCCCCGTTGTGTCGACTCCAGTGCAGGGGAAGACAAGAACGTCTCCGATTAAGCGATTGAGGCGTTTTGTTGCTGGATGTAATAATGAACATAGCAGTTGTCATTTATCTCCTCCTTCTCCTCCTCCTCCACAGCAGAGCTCATTAGCATTTAAAGCAACACGGACTAGAACGGCGTGCTGAAAACACAGCTGATTTTGACAGGGTAAAAAGGGTGTTTTTTACACTACCATTGAGAAATTTTAACCAAAGTATGTTATAGACTTTTCATTAAGACCCCAAAGAATCAGCTCAACTTGTGGAAAATGGGCATCCGATGATCCCTTTAAATAATTAAAAAGCATCATAAAATGAACCATAGACTGAACAAATATTATTCATTAAAATTATATCTGCCGAATGTGTAAGTGATGTTAGTTTGTTTTAAAACAAACTTTTTCCTCCTAAAACTGTAGCCTTTTAATACTTTGCCAGCCAACTATTCCTGTGTGCAACACATTTACCATGCCACCAAATAGCTTTGAAAACTGATTGGTTCACAAAAGTAAAGCGCAATCAGTTATTGTTATGCCCTACCATTTCAAGATAGGAAAAGACAGAAAGAAAGAAATTAAAGGTGCAGTAGGAGATCTTGGAAAATGCTAACTTTAGCCTGATAGCACTGAAAGCGAACATCTCACTATCCCTGCAATCGCAGTCCAAAGCCACGCCCCCTGAACGCATATACGCTGACAGACCAGAGTACCAGAGACAACATTACTACAATAGGCTACATCAGCGGTTCCCAATTCCAGTCCTCGCGCCCCCCACCCCCGCTCTGCACATTTCATATGTACATCTGTCGACCGTAAGTGCCCTGCGAAGTGGACATCATCGGATATTCCTCCATGATTCCAGTTCGAAGCAAGCGTATATATTCCATACAAAGGGCATTAAAGTGTGCGAGACGTAAATTTAAATAGTGTTTATTTACAGAGGTATATTGTCACACTTCTCTAGTAAGTTTCATCTGTGTGTGAAGAAATCCGTGAATGAATGTTCTGAAGTGAAGTAAACTTCAACGGATTTCCTCTGCTCAGGGAGTAGGGAGCAATGAACACTGTGTAGGGATCATATCGATGGGAACACAGTTCATGCAAGTAGCTCACTTCTAACGAGCTGGTTATCTGAATCTGGTGTGTAAACTAAGCGAGACATGCAAAATATGCAGAGCGGGGTGCCGCGAGGACTGGAATTGGGAACCGCTGGGCTACATCATGTGTCATTCACTGGTGAGAAAACTTTATAGTACAGTTAGTAAAAGTACTACAATACCAGGAAGGAAGATGACGTATCCTGTCTGCGCGAACCCGGTGCGCAGAGGTATGCTAATACATACGCTGACAGGCAGGTAGGAAAGCCAAGCGTTTTGATTGGACGAACATTTCTTGGTCCTACTTCTTCCACAGAATATATAAATACAGATAAATACATTTAGACCACTTAACTTAATGATTGCTATCGTGATGAGAAGAGATTTCAACCAGCATAACAAAAAATGTTTCTGAAGACAATCACCTATTGCACCTTTAAGAAAGAAAGAAAACACTGTTATAAAAACAAAAAGGAGGCCAGACTGCATTTTTAATCAAGCATCCCTTTTAATACCAGTCACCTGTTTTACAAAAAATGAAATATCAGTGTTAATGAAATTAGTAACAGTATAGAGTGTGATAAGAACAGAGGAGGATGCCTCTGTCTGAGCAGCACTTAAAGAATTGCTTGCAGTGGTGTTTAGCACAGATTTAACCCGTCTTTCACCCACGATACCGCAATATGTCCCTCATTACAACAGGCCCCCAGGAAAACAAATACTAAATTGAGCATAATTAGTCAGGAAAAGCATTTATTGGTTTAAAACGGATCTCTTGCATGTGCCTCTGAATTTAAGGGTTTCAAGACAAGAGCTGAAAACACAAAGTGAGTGTCAGTAGATCATAACAGTTATTTTATTTTTAAAAACACATATCCCCAACGCTCTTTATATGAAAGGATAAAAACCTCTCTGGTCAACAAAATAGTATTATTCAAAGTATTCGGACTGAAAAAGGGTCAAATGAAACGTGAACGAGTCTAACCGTCTCGTCTATCGGATGCCTTTGCTCTGTATGTCTACTGAATATGAGGAATGCCACAGCATTAGAAAGGATCCGGTTCACTGAGTGCACGTCGTCGGGGTCTGGCTGGGAGAATGGGACCCCAGGCTGGAGTGTGCTGGGATTGTGGATTGGTTTAACTGGAGATCACATGGTCGATCCGGTGCAGTAAACAGGGCTGGAATCTGACGGTGGGTTATTCTGGTTTGATGTCATGTGGCTTTATGAGAGCACATCGAAGCCTTCCTCGGTTTCATTACAGTTTATAATTAAAGTATAATTTATCTCCATCATCCTGAAACAAAAAGACAATAAGGCACTTGTTTACCATAACTGGGAACTAACATTAGCAAATAGAGTAGCCAACAGAATGCTCAATAAATGTACAGTAATCAGATTCATTGGAAATTGATTTCCTGTGAACTACAGTAAATATTTATAATGCTTTTATATTATGTAAGAAAAAGCATATATAGGCAATGTTGGCTAAAAAGCCAAGTGTAAAATTGGTCGTATTTTTTAAATGCTGTTTAGCTACAGTGATTTGATCTAAGAAACACCCAGAAACACTAGAATACATTAAAAAAACAACAACAAATAAGTGGATCCTACCCTTTCATTTCCCTTGGTAAGCTGTCTGTTGACAGACTGAAGCAGTTCTTGTAGTTCCTGTACTGTCTGATTCAACCCTGCAGTCATCTTCTCCTTACGGTCAATCTCCTCCTAAGAACACGAGTCAAAAGATTGCACAAGTCAGGCAGACATTTTTTAAATGTCACAATTTTCCAAAGACTAAACTCAATAACCACACTTGCAGTGTTAATTTATGCAGGGTTTTTATATTTTCATTTTCATTCCTGTTAATAGTTTTTTTTATATAGCTGAATACCAAGTATAGTTTTATTATATATTGTATTTAGTTATATATTTCATAGTCTATATATTTTTTATTCATATTAATTTCAGTTTTAACTAGATGGTTACATCAAGATAAACCTTTTTTTTTCATTACATTAAATGTCTTTACAGTTTTCATTATAGTTCACTATTAAACCCAGTACAATACAGCTTGCTTTTCTCAGCCATTTTGCAGTAAACTTCAAACTATCATTTTCATTCATGTGGAGTTCAGCCATAGTCACTGATATTTAAGAAAACAATATTTATTTATTTAGAGTGCTCATATAATGCACACACACACACTACTGTGCAAAAGTTTTAGGCCATTAGTATTTTCACCAACAAAAATGGTTTTAAGTCAGTTATTTCTATCTTTTGCTGTAGTGTGTCAGTAGGAAATATCAGTTTCTTTTAGCCATTAATTGTAATAATCCAGTGAGATTTTTGTCTGACAACAGCCAGTGCTCCACACAGAGATCTGATCTCTTCATCATCAGTCTGTCTGGAATAACATGAAGAAACAGAACAAACTGAGACAGACTCAATCCAGAAGAACTGTGGCAACGTCTCCAAGATGCTTCAAGAAAGTAAAATCTATTAAATGACATTATTTCTTGAAAGCATCCTAATTTTACAGCATTTCTATACAAGTGCCTAAAACTTTTAACAGTACTGTAGTTTGCAGGTAGGTCTCTTGAAGCATCTTGGAGACTGGATTCTTCTGGATTGAGTGTCTCGGTTTGTTCTGTTTCTTCATGTCATCCCAGATGGATGGGATGAGGTACTAAATACTAATGGCCTAAGACTTTTGCACAGTCTCTCTCTCGCTCTCTCTCTATAGAAAATGTATGCAACCCTATAAAACAGTGGTATTTAAACTTATGATCATTATAAAGTGTATTAAGTTAGTTCTCCTCAGATTCACACAGGTGTCCTAGTACAGTATCCACAGATGTAGTTCATCTCATTAACCCACTCACACCTGACAACCAAAAACTGTCCACATGTGTTAAACAGTATATTGTTTTGTAAGCTAACAAACTCCTCACCGTTTGCGTGAGGCTGCTGGTCTCTATCAGGTCAGCTTGGCCTGCTTCTTTAATGATCTCTGCCTGAATCAACTCCAGAGACTGCTGGGCCTGATCAGGTGACAAACCATACAATGAGGAAGAGAAAATAACTTGATAACAAACAAGCTTCTTAATCACTTAACAGTTTTAAAATGCGGACGGTTTAACAGAGAGATCCTCCTGCATCGCAAGCTTTACCTTGTAAAGGTTTCCAGCTACTTTCTGTCGCTCACTCTCCTCCGTCTCAAGCTTACACAACGTCTCAGTCAGCTGAGTCTTAAGCTGAAGAAAAAGCCAAGTCAAATATCACTTTACTGACAAGTCAGTGATGGGCTCCTGAAAATGAAGATCATTTACTCTCCCTCCAACTCTTTCTAAACCTACCTATGTTCTTCTGTGGAACACAAAAGGAGATATTTAGAGCAGAATGTCCAAGCTGTACTTTTTTTGTCAGGAGTTTTAGTAAATAGTGACTTCATGAATAGAACAGACTAATTTGGTGATGCTTTGTTTGGCATTTTAGAGCTGGAACTGTGGGATTACAAATGTAAGAATCTGTTTAAAATCTGGCATTGCATCACATGAAAAACTAAGGTGAAGTACATTGTATTTAGCATTTAAGGTAAATTACATCAGACAAATGATTATCTTAAGCAAAGTGGAGCAAGAGGTTCCTGTCTGTTCCTGTTCTCTTATTGTTAGTCAAATGGACCAGATTACTGAGACTATCACCTTTCGTTTGTAATGGCTCTTGGTGCCTCTGCCCCAATCTTTGAGTAGTTATACTGACTGAATTAGGACTTTCAGACTGATTGGATTAGCACCTATGCATTTGAAGGACACTGTTATGCTGATGAGTTCAAGGCTGGGAAAACGCCGGTGTCGGGCTGATTGCCTGTACTTCATTTGCATGCTATGGGTTAGATTGTCTCCACCTCTACTGAATGTATCCCACCCCCTTAAAATGTATATAAACTACAATGTATTCCTGCCATAGTCAAACTTTTGATGACTGCAGCGCCACGCAGCGCGTTCTCAATAAAGAACTCTGCTGAAGATACCCAAGAGTCTCCTGGTCTCTGCTTCGACGAGGAAAAAGTTTCCTACAGAACCCATCTGGTGGCCATTCACTGTCATTATATGGAAGAGAGCAGCTCGGACACTCTGTTAAACATCTCCTTTGGACTTTCACCGAAGAAAATCAAACAGGATTGGAATGACAGAGTAAATAATGAAGAGAACTATCCATTTAAGGAATACAGTTAACTGTGCTGAATACTTGAAAAAAGTTATTTTATTTTGCTCTAACACAAATGTTTGCAGTAAAGTTTTGGATGCGATAATAGCTACTTCAAAAGCATGGAAATTTTAATTTAAGTTTCCTTCACAAAAGGGGTAAAGAAGGTGATGTCTAAATGTTAAAAAAACACTGAGGATTTGACAATAGTTCAGAGAATAAAAGGTTACAGAGCAGACAATGGACAACATTTTACACTAGAATAATAATAATAATAATAAAAAAACAACCACACTACTGCTCATAAGTTTAAAGTTGATAAGAGGTTTTTTTTATGTTTTGAAAGAATTGTCTTATGCTCACCAAGGCTGCATTAATTGATCAAAAAATACAGTAAAATCATTAATATTGTGAAACACATTTTTACAATTTAAAATAAGTGTCTCATATTTTTATATTTTGTACAATGTAATTTATTCCTGAGATGCAAAGCTGAATTTTTGGCATCATTACTTCTGTCTTCAGTGTCAAATGATCCTTCAGAAATGAACATTTTTGTGGAAACCATGATCCGTTTTTTTCTATTGATGCACAGAAAGTACAAACGAATAGCATTTATTTAAAAATATAAATATCTATCTATCTATCTATCTATCTATCTATCTATCTATCTCTTAACTGTCACTTTTGATCAATTTAATGCATCCTTGCCAAACAAGAGTATTAAAGAAAATCTTACTGAGCCCAAAATTTCAAACAGTAGTGCATGTAACAGACAAAAGCCGAGCTGTTAGTAATGTGCATGTGCTTGTGCCTGCACTTCCAAGTTTTAAGCAAAGGTGGCAGTAAGTTAAACTGTGACCGCAGAGGAAACGGAGTAAGCTATTATGACAGATTAACACAGAACTTTGGCAAGGTGTATCCGTCATCTCTAATGTTTCATATGATCAGGACTTCTGTCAAGAACAGCATTTATTTAAAATTACCTGCAATTCATGATGCTGTGTTTTGTCATCGCTGGAGCATGACAGTGTTATTATTGGAAAATGAATTCACTATACAGCCGAATAAATGTTTAGAAATTAGAGATAACAGATAGCAAGCCCTTGCCATAAAAGTCCAGGCCCTTGAAGCGAGCGCCCCACCCATGTGAGCTCAAGAGGAGAAGGGGAAAGCTACTTCAGTTTAACCAGGGGGACGTCTTACCAAATTCAACTCCTCATTCTGCCTGACGGCCTCTGTGTACGAGCCGTCGAGTTTGCTTTGCAACTCGGTCAAGAGATCTTTGAGCTGCAATCAAGTTTGAGATGTTTAAGGAACGAGTGGGGTTGAGAAACCAGTGCTGGCTTTGGAGGATGGTGTTTTAGTTCAGTACAGTATATAAGGGACGTCCAATGTGATTTCCAACATGTACATGGAAGATCAACCTTGTTGGCTTTGGTGAAAGTCATCCAGGTCTATGGGTTCATGAGATGTATAAATACAGGACATGTTCCCTGAGAAACATCCAGGCAAGTTTATTTAGACCCTCTACTTCGAAGGAAGAAATGAGTCAAAATGTCTTTCTCTGGTAATCGACAGCATGCTGTAAATGCATAAAGCTTAACATATATTGAACCCGGATCATTCGATCCTCAGTCCAGACAATAAAAGCTTTCTAGAAAGATCTGCAGGCTAAAGAGAGCACTGGATCACTTCAAGCATGTCAGATTCATTCATCACTGATCGCTGCGCTAGTTGGGACTGAGGATAGACAAGTAGATGCCAATCTAACATGTTAGACATTTAAAAACGACACAACCACAAGCAACAAACGAAAACATAAAAGAAAGAGAGACAGAGGTAGGAGCATGCAGTAAAGCGTTAGTATTTGTGCTTACCTCTCTGACCTCTGACACATAGGTGGCGCTCTCACGCTCCGCTCTCTCCAGTTCTGCCTCCAGGTGCTGTTTGTCTCTCCTTAGCTACGATATATAAATTGCAAAGCAGCATTCAAAGGGATACTCTTCAGCCCAGCGCTGAAGCGGTGCAAGTTGTACTGTGTTTCAGGGCTGTTCAAACTGAAAGCATACTCACACTCTCCACATCTCCATCTGAGCTCAGTCGGTCCACTTCCTGTTCCAGTGCAATTACCCTCGGAGTCATCTAAACACCAAAGCATCACATTTTTATTTTGCAGTCTAACTTGGTGAATCTTACAAAAACACTAGGTCTTAGGCTCCAAAAGAAAAAAGGCATTTCGCATAAAGAAAATTATTGATATGACTATTATATTCATGATAATTAAGCACATTTTCATAACAATTATGTGTCTAGATGATTTTTAGTTCACACTAAATGGTTATTTACCTTTTAAATGTGTTTTTACTGTACTACTATTATATATTGTACTATTACTAATATATAATATTGCATACATTATATATAAATTACATAATTATATATTATATAATAATATTTTATATAAGAAATCTTAAAATTATATATCAAATTTAGGGGTTTGGGGTCTGCAAGTTTTTTTTTTTTTTTTTTTTTAAGAAATTCATATTTTTATTTAGCAATGATGATGCACTAAATTAGTCAAAAGTGACAAAGACTTTTATAATGTTGCAAATATTTATATTTCAAACAAAATGCTGTTCTTTTGAACTCTATATTCAAAGAATCCAGAAAAAAAAGTATCAGTTTCCACAAACATTGTTAGTAATAAAAAATATTTACGGAGCAGCAAATCAGCATATTAGAATGATTTCTCAAGGATCATGTGACACTGAAGACTGGAGTAATGATGCAGAAAATTAGGCTTTGCCATCAAAGATTTTTTAAAAAAATTTTAATTCTAATAAATTCACAATAGCGTTCAAAAATTTGCTGTTTTTACTGTAGTTTTGATCAAATAAATTGTTAAGCATAAGAACGTTCTCTCATAAACATTAAAAAAGCTTACCAACTCCAAACTTTAAAAAATGTGAAAAAAAACTTGTATTGGTTATATAATAATAATAATAATATAGGAGTGTCAAACACACATGGCAACGCAATGAATCTGACAATTCAGTGTATCAAATACAGAATGTAATAACTGATTGAGTAAAATAATACCTCTAATGATGCATTGTGGGATTTAGTAGAGAATCCTAATCACACTGAATCATTGTCAGAGCAAACAATTTGGCATTAAACCTAACTATTAATTGTCTAAAATGTCAAAGGAGTGGTGTAGATATGAGGAATGCTGATGCAGTGTTTGTTTTTACCAACCTCTCTGAGATCGGCCTGTGACTGCTCCAACTTCTCCCTCCAGCGCGTCTCCTCCTGCTCCACACTGCTCTGTAGCTGCTGCAGGATCCCTTCCTGTGCACCCAACACCAACACCATCACTACACACCCCTCAGCCCACAGCTGCCAGCATACTGTCAGGTGTCACACATTTTGGTTTTTTAAAATCACAGACAGATGCAATGAACACAACTCACCGTCTCTGCAAGCACTTTCTTGTACGTCTTACAATCTTTCTGTAGAACTTTCTGGGCCTCCTCAGCCCCTTTCAACTTTTCTGCTAAAGCCTGCCCAAAAAAACAAATCTTGAAGTCTTCTGAAATGTTTATGCACCCCACTTGTTCATCAGACACTGGGCCTCATTTATCGAGCGCAGATCCGTGCGCACAAATCAACTTACGACAGAGTTCACGTGTGATTCATGAAACATTCGTATGCCGCCAAACTCATCGTACGAATGATCGCACGTTGATAAATGTGGCGGCATGAAAACAATCGTCATTTGAATATCACACCCCTAAAACCACCCCGGTTTAGAAGCCTCGCCCCTAGAGTTTACGACACAGAAACGAAACCTGGCCAAAAAGAGGAAGTAATCTCATGAAAGAGAAATTGATCTTACTCCAAAAACACCCGTTAATCTTGTAATTGCAAACAATTAGGCTACATTAATTTATGTAATTTATATGTACATTAAAATACTGGTAAATATAAACAGCCTATTTAGTTCCCCTCACTCTACAACAAATATTTTAAATTTAACGGTATTCAGAACAGAACAAGAATGAAAAATAAGTAGTTATAAAATTATATAATCAACTATAAAATAGAACACAGATTAGGCTATAGTGGCATTCATTATAAACAGCATACAAATGTCAAGCAAATCTGAAACCACATTGGGCTCATACCACAAGAATTCAAATGTTTCCATTTTTGCCATATTTGTTTGCATAACTACTATTCATTATGTAGCCTAAACCATGGCTTTATACTTCACTTATGTTCTAATATCAGTGTAAAATTCTTCACATGTTTGTTTGGGTGCTGCACGCTGATTTTACAGCGGACCTAAAATAAACAGTGTAACTTATGTTTGGTTGACTGCATTTTCGTTTGATGATGAATGGCTGAAATGTCAGGCAACTCTAGAACTAATGTTGTTTGTGTGTGCGTGAGGCGCCTGTGCGATCAGATGGATTAAATCAAATAAAGATATAAAGAAAAGAAATAAAATGCATTAAGAGTGTCACAAAAACGAGCGTAACCTATACTTGTTGCACAGTTGTTGTTTTTTCCTTTTGTTAATCTATTAATTATATTATAGCCCATTATATACTTTGTGTGATCCTTTTTATTTGATTCCTTTTATAGACTTAATTTCTGTTTTTCTCCTTTCACAGAAGCGCTGCAGGTGCATGATGCGACGATTGAATCCTCATGGTCTTGTTTACGCTGATATTCGTGCATTTAAAGCTAAAATCCTGTGTGTGTGTATGTGTGTATATATATATATATATAAAAAGACATTCTAATCTTACTGGTTAATGATCGACTAATGAGCTTCGTTTGGCGGTCAGGACAACAACAAAATGCTGTCATTCTACAATTCTCCACCGTATTTACTTTGCTGCGCGCAAGTTCAGGTAACTCAAAAACTTGCGTACACGAGCTGAGACCAGACGTGAGATTTGATCGTAGCCACCGCTCATGTCCATATTGATCAATTCCAAGTTTTGCGTTAAAACGACTGTACGCCCAATTTTCTGTCGTACGTTCGTTTGATAAATGAGGCCCACTGTCTCTGGAAGATTTACAATGCTTCTGTACCTGGGCATCTCCAGCTCCTGACGCAGGGGCAAAGGTCACTTCTCCAGACGAGCTCTCTCTCACAGACGTCTCAAACTTCTGTAGCCACTGCTGGTGGTTCTGCACAATCAGAATGTACATTTACACTAGAGGATTATGCAAACACGCACAGATGTGAATCCTGATTCAGTTTATTAGGATGGGAAGATGAAATAAATTATCTGTGCTTTTCTTGCACAATTTTGATTAATTTTTTTTTGCTTTGCGTGTGTGTGTGTGTATTGTGCACCTGGTCAGTGGGCAGTGGCACATGCGGCAGGAATCTGTGCAGCAACGCTCGGCATTCGGTCTCCGCTGACTCCAGCACTGTCTGATGCTCCTGTGGAAAAACACAGATCAAACACTCCCATCAAAAAGCTTAACAGGTGCTCCAATTGCATTTCATAGTTCAGTTGAAAACCACTCCATAATCCATACCACAAAAACTGTGCCTAGATTTGTATCAAGCCACTGGTGCTCCCCACCAAAAAAAAAAGTGAAATCCCTGTGCTTTTATCAATTTCACTCATTTCCACTATAATCCATATGTACTCTCACATAAATGGACACAAATTAAATATTCATCTGTTTTGAATAACATTCAGCACCAATCCCAGACTGACTAAAGTTAATCTTATTGGTCTGTGAATTTTGAAGAATCACTGTAAAACAAACAAGCAAACTAATTGTTTCTACTTTTTCACCACAATGCTTTTTAAACCTCTACTCATCAACGCATACAAATAATAAAACAACATCTAAAAGCCAGCACTGAATCTGAAACAAAATTTTTGTTTTAAGACAATTGTAAAAAATAAATAAAATAAATACAAATTTGAAAAAGCAAAAACAAAACATTTTTACTTCATCTAGACATTTCCCAAAAAAAAAATGTAACCTATTCATGTTTGAAGTCACCATATTACTGAAATGGGACAAGAAGAAAAAATACTGGACTTCAAGCACAGTAAAGTAATTCAAGATATTTATAGGTATAGTTCCCTCAAAAATGATAATTAATAATCATAATTTTTTTACCCTCATGTTGTTCAATCTTCGAAAGAACAAAAAAGATATATGTTGATGACGTTCGGTAACCAGTTTATTTCTTAAAATATCTTTCATGTTCCACAAAAGAAAGTCATAAAGGTCTGGAATAACATAGGTAGATTTTGACAATTTTTATTTTTCTATGAATTAACCCTTTAATCAGGGAAAAAGTAGGAGTTTCCATCAACTGGAATGTGATTAGTCACAACGGTTACACACCAGAATGGATCCAGATGGAATACAAATTAACTAAATCTATTCCTCATAAGTTACCATATTTTGAATAAAAAAATTTTTTTTTAAAAAAGGATTAGAATTTATTTGGAAATTGGTCTTCACAATAAGGCCTTGAATGTGCAATAATAAAATAAATGGTTAATTTTGATTTAACACTGACTTTAAAGGCCAAATAACAAAACATTTTTTGGAACGGGTTTAGATCCACAGAAGAGTATGAGCATAAGAACACAACAGAAATCTGGCGAATGCAGAGTTTGTCCAGCAGGTGCAGGGCTGGGATTCGTACAGCTGGAGATGACTGAGAGCAGATGTCCACACACTGGACAGTACATGCTGTCCACTCGACTAATGACAGCAGGCCGAGCCTCAGCAGAATTACTCATGATGTAAGCAGGTTTAGTTATAGCTTCAGGACCGTTTATAGAGTCACTGGTTACTCTATGCTGTTATGCCTCGCTACATTTAGATGACCGCTCAACCCCATGAAGGGGCAGGAGCTTCTGATTACTGACAGGTCTACACACCTGGCAGGAGGAAAGAGATGATGAGACCTTAAAATGTGTCGGGAAAGGGAAAACCAGGATGGATCAAACCAATAAATAGAGAACAAGAAAAAGCCATTCTGTGTGTCTTCAGATTGGGTCATTTTCTTCCCGATTTGCTTTTTTCGTGGTAGTTCTTTGGAATGATTGTGAGAAGATTGAAATTGGTGCCGACTGAATAGTGGAAATCAGGTGGTGATCAGCATGCTGGGAAAGAGGAAATCAGGGGAGGTCAAATGACACAACGGACATGAAA
>NW_015505265.1:1178820-1203677 GCF_001515645.1 Sinocyclocheilus grahami | reverse complement strand
ACGAGCTGAGACCAGACGTGAGATTTGATCGTAGCCACCGCTCATGTCCATATTGATCAATTCCAAGTTTTGCGTTAAAACGACTGTACGCCCAATTTTCTGTCGTACGTTCGTTTGATAAATGAGGCCCACTGTCTCTGGAAGATTTACAATGCTTCTGTACCTGGGCATCTCCAGCTCCTGACGCAGGGGCAAAGGTCACTTCTCCAGACGAGCTCTCTCTCACAGACGTCTCAAACTTCTGTAGCCACTGCTGGTGGTTCTGCACAATCAGAATGTACATTTACACTAGAGGATTATGCAAACACGCACAGATGTGAATCCTGATTCAGTTTATTAGGATGGGAAGATGAAAAATTATCTGTGCTTTTCTTGCACAATTTTGATTAATTTTTTTTTGCTTTGCGTGTGTGTGTGTGTGTATTGTGCACCTGGTCAGTGGGCAGTGGCACATGCGGCAGGAATCTGTGCAGCAACGCTCGGCATTCGGTCTCCGCTGACTCCAGCACTGTCTGATGCTCCTGTGGAAAAACACAGATCAAACACTCCCATCAAAAAGCTTAACAGGTGCTCCAATTGCATTTCATAGTTCAGTTGAAAACCACTCCATAATCCATACCACAAAAACTGTGCCTAGATTTGTATCAAGCCACTGGTGCACCCCACCAAAAAAAAAAGTGAAATCCCTGTGCTTTTATCAATTTCACTCATTTCCACTATAATCCATATGTACTCTCACATAAATGGACACAAATTAAATATTCATCTGTTTTGAATAACATTCAGCACCAATCCCAGACTGACTAAAGTTAATTCTTATTGGTCTGTGAATTTTGAAGAATCACTGTAAAACAAACAAGCAAACTAATTGTTTCTACTTTTTCACCACAATGCTTTTTAAACCTCTACTCATCAACACATACAAATAATAAAACAACATCTAAAAGCCAGCACTGAATCTGAAACAAAATTTTTGTTTTAAGACAATTGTAAAAAATAAATAAAATAAATACAAATTTGAAAAAGCAAAAACAAAACATTTTTACTTCATCTAGACATTTCCCAAAAAAAAAATGTAACCTATTCATGTTTGAAGTCACCATATTACTGAAATGGGACAAGAAGAAAAAATACTGGACTTCAAGCACAGTAAAGTAATTCAAGATATTTATAGGTATAGTTCCCTCAAAAATGATAATTAATAATCATAATTTTTTTACCCTCATGTTGTTCAATCTTCGAAAGAACAAAAAAGATATATGTTGATGACGTTCGGTAACCAGTTTATTTCTTAAAATATCTTTCATGTTCCACAAAAGAAAGTCATAAAGGTCTGGAATAATGGGGGGGAAAAAAGAGGATTAAAAAAAAATAGCTGGACACTCATTTCAGGTGACTTGTTTAAAACAATTTTGAAAAAAAAAAACACAAAAAGGAGAATTTAAAAACAAACAGCAAGATCCAGCCAAAATTTCAAAGCAAGTTTGCCGTTTTAAACCGCTCTCAGCATTGTGCATTAGTAGCATGCAGCTGTGCAAGTCAAGAGTTATGAAATGAGTTTGCAACCATTCATGAGGAAGTTAATAAGGAATGAGAACTTCACTGGTCAATAAATGGCAGAGGCTTATTGGAGCTGCTTTGACTTGACTCTAGAGTGAAGTAGTTTGGTAGTTGTGGTGCGAACCTTGGCGCTCTTGGCGAGTTTTCCCTGAAGTATGGTCTCGGTGGCTGACAGCGCCTCCATAGCGCTCCAGTTTTTCTCCCGGAGCTCCTAGTCAGTTTCAGAGAAACACCACTTTCAGTTCAGCCTACACTCTTGATTGTCCCATTCATTTGGCCATTTATAGAACTACGTATGCATTCCAAAGCACAACCTGGGCACTTCCCTGTATCACTGTTTTCCATCGACATCGAAGGTTCACAAAATCATTTCTAGACTAGAAGCAATAGCCTTATCATTTTGAAGGGTTAACAAATGTTCAAAAATTGAAACTTTAAATTCCCTAACAATGACCAAAATCATCCTGCAACTCAAGAATTACAAGAAAAAAAAGAGAGAGAAAAAGGAAAACTAAAAATGTACCATGTGGAATGTTCAGCTAAAAAAAATGGTGGATCAAATGCAAGATATTTAAACATCATAGCATATCAAAAATAAATGAATGACCTAAAATAAAAAAAAGAAATAAAAAAACTAATTACTGAGCTGATGTACAGAAGTGCTCTTAGACCATCTAAACCACTGTCCACAACAATATTTGAAGAGCCCAGAATTTTCCAGTTGTTCATGATTTTCTGGATTGGGATTAAGGATAAGGTTTTTAATTCATAATTTCTACTACATAAAATATTTTAGATTATGGCATAACAAGAAAAATATATTTTTCTAAAAATGCATAAAAATACACATGGAGTTTTTTTTCAGGTTATTCAAGACAGTGGCAACCATGCATCTTCAAAAGGAAAAAAAAAAGTTGTTGAGGGGGTGAATATAAAATATTTAAGTTTAAAACTTATTTTAATGTTTTAATTTAAAGCATTTTAAGAATACATGCATACACGCACTCATCATAAGACGTTTGCTACACCCCCTTGGTTAAGAACCAGTGATCTAAACAGACTTCCCAATGCTTCTCTTCGTTTTTCTTTCAGACTATATTATGCTGTGATTCGGAATTTTGAATGCAATGTTTTGTTAAATCAAACAATTATATTTCTTAAAGGTGTATTTGATCATTTTTTGTTTTTGTGGCCGATATCACATTGATCTCAGACTTTATACTGACACCTATGGATGGATGCACAAAAAGCAAACGTTACCATTGTAGGAATTCCCTATCAGCAGGATGCTTTTTTTTTCTCAACAAAAATGTTCCACAATGTAGAGTTATCAATGTATCTAAAAGTGCTTCCTCCATGATGGGGGACCACGTGTATGTAAAGGAAAACAAGCTTTTCTCATGTTAGTGTACCATATTTTCTGGGACAAAAGTCGCATTGAGTCAAAGAAAAACCTAATGCACTATTTTAAATATTATATATATATATATTTTTTTTTAATAAAGAACTTTAAAAGTATTTTTAATTTAGTGCACCTTCATTGCAGTCACTAGTACCCTTAAAATGATTACTAACACACTTAAAACATCCAATAACATTTATAAGAAACATTTCTCAAAGGTTCAGGGATGCACAGCATCTGGTCAAGTCTATAGAGCTGCCATTCAAATTCAAGTCACCTGCTTTACATGCACATTAGCAAGTGCATAAGGCAAGAAAATCTAAAGCTTGGCTTCTGCTCCCTCTTCTACCAGTAAAGAGCTGCTCAAGGCTCAATCTCGTTTAACTTACGTTGTTCTTCTTACGATGAAGCTCCACAGATTCCCTCAACTCAAGCAGCTCTTCCTGAAGTTCAGACAGCCTCTGGTCCTTCTCTGCCAGCCTGAAGAAAGACACACAGCAGAATGAATGTGTGTATTATGTTGGTGTCATAAGCCTTTATCATACGGTTACAGATGATCAACATATTAAAAAAATGAATATGAATCTTACGCGGTTAATAATTCCGGGCTGGGAACGGTTGAAACAGTTTGCTTTGGGGAAAAAGAGACACACAAATGATTATATCAGTGCAAAACAAACTGAATGTCACAATGTCGAAACATTTACCTGAAGTAAATCTAATGGTTTACACATTGATAGTTTGTTGTAGCTATTTATTGCATCTGATATGAATTTCCCAGCACTCTCACCTGCTGCTGTTGAACTTCCTTCTCAAGTTCTCTCTGCAGTCTCTTAACATCCTGATCCTTGGCTGTTAACCTACAATAACACACAAGCATTACTGATCTGGGAATCTCCAAAAGAATCTTGTACAATAACTGTATGGTGCCAAATTGTGGCCAAAAGATTAGAGAAAAATATGCAATTTGGTAAAAGCTATAATTAGCTTCACAAAAAGTTTTGTAACTGTAATATTCTTAAATATGATTTAAATTGTTTTCAGAACGGCAATTTAATTTCAGGAACTGACTAATGGAACTGAATTAGAGAACAACTTTGTGAAAGTCTGGGTGAGATGGCTAAAAATATTAAATCAGTCTTTTTTTATATCATTCAGTATCATCCAGATTTTGTGTTTCATAAATAAAGTGAAACGTAAGGAAATGCATTCCACATGTTTGTTAGAAAACGCATGAAAAACATAACATTGTTTATAAGTAAACTCTAATTTGGGCCCCAAATTTTGTGCTTTATTTTTTCTAAGTTGTGTTTTGTGATTTAATTCAAATTTATCATCAGTAAGGGTGTATAATTAAATTGAATTCATAACACTTGCTTGAATCTTTTAAAATGTAATCAACTGAAAATATAATAAAGCAATATGCCCCAAGAAGCCGTGGTTTACAGTGAATTTATAACAGCTAAGGGGCGTTACTAGGCACGACGCAAAGCTGTTATAAATTCACTGTAAACCACGGCTTCACAGGGTTTATTGCTTTTATAAAACGGTTATTCCATATATGTAGTAAGGTTTCACAAAATAAAACAGAGCAAATAAAGTGTAATGATATTAATAAAAACAGTATTCTTCCACCAAACAATGTAGTTCCTCAGAAACAGTTGTGGTTGCCAAGCAACACACAAAGTAAACACAGGTGTATGTTCGTAGAGTAATTTACAACGGCTTCGAACGTGGCTCAACCAATCAGAATCAAGGACTGGAACTATCCGTTTTATAACACTTAATTTACAATAAAACATTGCAATTATATTATTTTACATAAATCCAATTTTACTTCTGTAATGTGATCAATTTCAAAGTGGAAAAAAGATAAGTATTACTTGTCGTTACATATAAATACTTATATGTGAAATGTTACTTGATTTATTCCATTGGGATTAAATGACAAGCAAAAGTCCATGTGACAGGCTACATTCACACCGTCAGCTTTTGGGATTGACAACCGCATTTTCTTTACAGGTGTGAGTCTCGAAATGTCCTGTTCACACAGCAGCTTACAGTTGTGTTTAGAATACTGTCTGTATGAACGTGCAACGGGAGTCAAGCCCGTATTCAAAGATGAAAACTTTAAAATCAAAGATGGCGACGTGCATAAAACTGAAAGTCTTATCACTTTCTGACACGACAAGGGTCCAATCGAGCCGCGAGTTCTTTCGTCAAATCTTCATTAACCAACAGCAGCTTTTAAATTTGGGTGGCGAGTGGAGTATTTGAGTCGCGCGCAGAACACAAAACTGACAAGCTCTAAAACGTTCAGATGACACGCAGCTCATTTCTCCGTCACTGCAAGTTACAGAAAACACATGTGAAAACACGTAACACACGTTAGACACGCGTTTGTGCGCCAGAGTGGCTCTCTCTCGCACTGTATGACGTGACAGACAACTAGTTGTCCAGTCCTGTTCAAACAGCGCGCGTGTTCCAAGAATGCGGTTGTGAGTCCTGAAAATGTACAGAATGCGGTTGTCACGCCCGTAAATAACCGAACTGTGTGTGAACGTAACTGTATTAAGGACTCAAAAACAGGACTGACAACCGTATTCTGCTGCTGTGTGAACGTGGCCATACATACTGAGCATGAAGCTCCTGGAGTTTAGCGTTTAAGTCTGAGTTTGACTCCTGAGTTTCTCTGCTCCTCAGCTGGGCAAGTTCAGTGTTTAAAGTCTCGACCTGCTGTTGTAGATCCTATGAACACACATACATATAAGCCTTTAATACATCATGATGAGCACAGACCGTTCTAGAGCAATGAATAGTACATACTTACCTCCATTGTCTTCTTTCTCTCGGATTCTTTGTCCATTGCTGACTGCAAACTTTCCTCAACTGATTGAAGTTTCTCATCCTTCTCCTGGATCCTGATAAGAAAGTTAAAATATTTTAGCACTCAAGAAATAGTTTCTGCCATTATAAATTCACACTGTATGCGGTTTCTAAAGTGTGTTTTCAAACAATAACAACTGGCATTGTAAAACTTTACAAACTCTAATTCATAGGCCTGGAGTGGTCACTGGGAGATTTGGGAAAGTTCCCAGTGGCCGCTCATAAATTGGGCCACTTGGACATAAAGCCAGTTTCACACAGGACGCAGAAAGAGCAAGTGTCTAGTTCATTTTAAATGAGAGGCACACAGAAAGAGGCAAATCGCAGACAGTTATCGTAGTGGCAAAGACGTGTGCTATATTGTATTATAAAATATTTATAGCCGCCAAGAAGAGCTGTGCACATGCAAACAGCGGGATTTTGGCTGTAGAAGCATGCATCCTGCTGTTTGTGTGTGCACATCTCTTTGTTGCATTTTTAAAAAAAAATATTATTATATGGCATATATAAATCCCCAGCTTCTTTTGCACACACATACACGGAAAAAGCATGTGTTATTCATTTGTATGTGGTGTATTTTCAGCTGCACCTATCCATACATTTGACTGCAGAATGATTGCTTAAGACGTTTAGCATGTCATTTGTTCTTGTTGAAACATATAGGGGGTATTAAATTGTCAGGCTGAAAATTGGCCCCACTCTGGCCCTAGTTGTGATTTTGTAACTTACTTTTGCTGTAGCTCTTCTAGTGTCTTTTCTAACATTGTCTGCAAAAATGTGGTGGAAAGAAACAGGAAGAATGTGAGTGGGCAGCTTTGGCAGGCGTTAATCACAATACGACTCTCTGTTCTCCACCAAACAATGCCAGTGTGTTGTAGTGGCTCACTACCTGTTCTGAGGTCTGTTTCTGTACTGCCTCCAGTTGCAGTTTCAAACCTTCATACTCATTTTTGTCTGCCTGTTTAAAAAACAAAAAACACATGTTAAAAGATGCATTCAACACAACAAACGTAAACCGATTATTTAACTGCAGTTATAAGAGCATTTATGGTGCTTTTGTTAGTTTACTATATTTATATATTAGTATATTAGGAACTAATATAAATATTAAAAACTGTATTTTCTTGTTCACCTTCAGTTCGGCTTCCTTATTGGCCACCTGAATGAGGCTGGACTCCAGCAAGTTCTCCACCACTCTAAATTTGTCATCACGTTGCTGAAGGCTAAGGACACATAACACAACACGCATTAATTAATGATCTTTAATAAACAATACGCATCAATTAGAGGTGTAACGGTACACGTATTCGTACCAAACCGTTTCGGTACGGGTCTTTCGGTTCGGTATGCATGTGTACCGCACGAATACAGTTTTTCCTTCTTCTTCTCAGGAAATTCAAATAATAAATGGCGTTTGACCATCTTTTATGTGGCGCGACAGATCGCTGTTTAAATGCCTTAGAGAGCCGCTTCTGGGACGGTTCAGAAACGTGCTGGTATAATCCCAACACAAGTACAGACTAGAGCCGCCGCGATCAGCTCCGGTTCCCGTGTCTGAGCCGTGACGCCCCGCAGATTTGTGCAGAGCGGAGCGCGAGTGAACTCGATCATTCCTTCCTCTGTACTACTAGTTTTAACACGAATAAACATGACTGAACATCTGATGCCTCATGTAATTGTTCAATCAGTGTTTCAACCGCGGAAAGACATCAACAATACAGTGTGGAAATAAAACACAGCTCGTTAGTTCACTAGAGAAATGAAGTCCATAGAGGAGCATTTTGTGAAATATTACACCATATACTCATTATATTTTACTAAACCTGTTAGTCTTAATTACTTAATGTACAGTATGTTTAAATTAATCTGTTATGAAACATGCTATGACAGCCATTGTGTAATTGAATATATTTTAACAAATAACTTAGAAATTGTATTATTTATAAGTTAATTTAAAAACTGCATTATGTGCAATTTACATGTTTGCATACTTTTTTTTTTTTTTTAGTTGAGTGTTGATCATCTGTTTAAAAATAAATAGCAATTAAATTTAAGTTTGGGTTAAGTTGTTATGCCTAATTGTAACCTTATAATGTAAAAGGTCTCTCTATAGTTTTAAGCATAAGCTGATAAGATTTTTTTATCACTAAGAAAATTTAAACTATAACTGAATGTATTTAAAGAAAGAGCAACTTGTTCAATAAACCATAAAAAAAATTTTTTTTTAAAGTTTAGTTTTCCCCCCTGCTGTACCGAAATCACACCGAACTGTGACATTAAAACCGAGGTACGTACCAAACTGTCATATTTGTGTACCGTTACACCCCTAGCGTCAATGCATTTATACTGAAAAATAAATTACTGGTTGAGAAACCTAAACTTTCTCCACATAAGGAGAGCTGTGAGTGTTCATGAATAAACATTACACACTTTCCAAATGATACTTAGAAATGCAAAATTATAGCTCTAAATCATATTTCATTTAATTTGGAAATTCATTTAGGAATCTCTTGTTAATTTCATAAGTGTCTAAACTTAAATTTTCATTCTAATAAAACACACACAAACAAACTTGTATATATTATAATCGATTCTTTTTTTAATTTAAGCACTTTTTTATTTGTTTGAGATCAAAATGTCTAGTTTCTGTTGTAAATGCATGATTGTAATGTTGTAAATCCATTTGTAATATGTAAAACTACTGTTTAAGTTCAGTTATCTTTTTTGTTAATATTTTTAATATTATTGATGCAATATAATATAATCAGTAATTAAGTTTAAATTACTTTTTTGGGTTTAATTTATTATTTGTTTTGCTAAAATTCTCTTTTTAAATATAATTGTTAATGATATATTATACTGGTCATACTATGAAAATAGCAAGCAAATGGTTTCATTTAATTCATAGATTTTTTTTCACAGACATTTTTATATCACTGACATTTTAATACCTGCTATAACACAAAAATAATCAGGTTACCGGTATTGGCCAGTTTTTAAATATTAGTACAGCACTAGTGCGATAAATATTGCTATTTTGAAATTTCTATGATCAAAAATATAAATATAAAAAATATAAAATATGGTTTCCGCAAAAGTATTAGGGAGTGTAACTGTTCAATATTATGATAAGAAATGCCTCGAGCATCAAATCAGCATATTACAATGATTTCTTAAAAATCATGTGACAGAAGACTGGAATAATTATGCTGAAAATTCAGCTTCACCATGATAGGAATAAATTACATTTTCCAACATATGAAGTTATTTTCCATTTTAATAATATTTCATAATGTTTACTGTAATTTTGATCTAATAAATGCAGGAGAACTAGAAAAAAAAAATAATAATAAAAACTTACCAACCCCAAACTAATCTGTGAGTAGTTCAATGCATAATTTTTTTAACAAATATTCAAAAATATCATCCATTTTTTAATAAAACATTTTAAACAAGCAAAACATTACGGGTAGCTTGGCAAGCTACTTCATAAGTTTCTAGACTTTGATTGATTTTTAATATCTGCTATAACACGAAAATAATCTGTATCGGCCAGATTTTTAATATAAGTATAGCACTAGGTCATCTGTATTTTGTTTATATTCAATGCACTCACCTCTGCTTCAGCTGATCCACAGATACAGCCTGGGGAAAGAGAGGACACCACAGTGGCTTGTGTTAGCGCAAAGATGTATTAATGGATTAGTGGAAAGAAAAGCAACTGAAGTCTAACCTGCTCAGAAACCTGTGCCTGCAGATTCTGGAGGTCTGTCTTCAGTGTCAGGTTCTCATGGTGTATGGCCTTCATAGGGTAGAGAGAGCTGTGAGTTCACTACACAGCGGAAATCACACTTCAGTTCAACTGGTGTGAGCTGGAACGATGGTGCTGACACTTGCCTGCATTTTTGTCTCCCTGCCGGCGCTGCTGCTCCTCTCTGCATTAAGAGAATCTTCTAGACTCTTCCTCTGTAGCTCTTTTTCAGCCAGCCTAGTGAGAGACACATGCAAGATAATGTATAATGAGGATTAAAGGGGTCATAGGATGCCCATTTTCCACAAGTTGATATGATTCTTTAGATTCTTAATGAAAAGTCTGTAACATAGTTTGGTTAAAATTTCTCAATGGTAGTGTAAAATACACCTTTACCCTGTCAAAAACAGCTCTTTTCAGATCAAGTTGTTTTTGTAGCATTTTCCTTTAAATGTTAATGAGCTCTGCTGACCCCGCCCCTCCCTTCCGAGCTGCTCTCTGAGGGACTGTTTACTTTAGCCGCATTCATCGTGAAGCTTGCTAATTAGCACAGTATTAGGAAAGGCGATTTGCAAAGATTCATTAAAAAAACCTTACTTCTGTAGATGAGGCTGGATCACGAATGATTCGCGCGAACATAGACGCATTTAGGCAGATCGGAGGGCGCATTCCCTTCAGAAACAAATCCACTGCGAGTTCAGCGGCTCAGATGTCAGGAGTAAATGATGACTGCTATGTTCATTATTACATCCAACAACAGAACACCTCAATCGCTTAGGAGTCATTCTTGTCTACATCTGCTCCAGCGGTGAAACAATGGCGGACTGATGACAGCTCACTCAGGGCGGGTCTAAGGTAAGACACCAGTTCAGTCTGTGCTGAAACGCTACTGTCAATCAAACTATCGTGGGAGGGGCCTGTCTGTGTGACGTCGCACAGACAGGCATCTGAGATCTACTTGATTTGAGAAAGGGGAAAAGATTTAACACGATTAAAAAAAAACACTGGGTGGATTTTTATCATTACAGGGTGGTTGTGTACACAAACTGCCAACACACATTTCAGTTCAAACAACTTGTAAAAGTGCATGTCGCATCCTATGACCCCTTTAAGACAGCTGACCGCCTTAAGCTGTGTCCCAACCATGTGATACAGTGGCAAGTGATAAATCCGTTCCATGTTAGGACTTTTGGCTGAAAGTAGAAGGTCTTATCAGTACAAATTTCTTTACATAGCTGTATATGAAACAACAAATACTGTACTGTCTAACAAGCTGTTATTTTATTACTTGACGTAGCATTTTATTTGATGCTGAAATATCACATGACTATTGATGAACAGGGTTAAAAGCGCATTTTCAATATTTTCTGCAGTTAAGTTTCTTCTGTGCACCGTCAATGTGAATATTGTAACCTAACCTGTTAATACGGGTGTCCAAATATATGCAGTGTAAAACAGGCCTTATTTTGTGCAAAAACCATAAAACAAGGAAACTTTGAGGTGACCACTTACAGTTTTTGAAGCTCTTCGAAATGTGATACCGTTGCAGCCTAAGAGGAAGAACAAAGAAATTACTCCTAAACATGACTGTCCACCAACAAGCAGAGACCGATTCCTCCTCATCCACATACCTGAGTGTTGAGCCGAGTCTGAAGATTATCAATCTGAACTTTCAGCGTTTTGTTTTCATTAATAAGATCCTGTAAATGACAACGTTGTGTGATGATCAGCAGCCATATAACATGCATACATGCTTCTTTAGAGTTCCAGGAGTACTTTGACTGCTCCTCAGGTACCTGGACTTGTTCCTGCAGTTGGTCGTCAGGCTGCATGGTGTGCTGAGACGCCTCCAACAGCTGCATGACCTGCAGCTCCAGCTGCTTGATCTTCTGCTGCTCCTGCTCTTTAAAGATGAGTGTGTCCGTCAAGTTGCTGTGGAGAGTCTGGATCTCCTTGTTTTTATTGGTGATCTCGCTCTCCACAGCCATCAGCTGATTCTGCAGCTCTGAGAAGACACAGGAGACACTGCTTAAGTGGTGTGTGCAGAACACTTGAAGTCTGTAAGATGGGGTATGTGTGTGTGTTTCTACCTTGTTTAGCGGCCTGAAGCTTTTCTCTCTCTGCACTGACATTGTGCAAATAGTTCTGCAGCTCTTCCCAACGACGTTTTGCATCCTGCGACAAAAGATACAAAACAGTTTCAGCTCAATAGCTAAATGTAGTGAAGCTACAAACAGATGCTAAATTTTAGAGGCACTTAAACAAAAGCTCAGCTGTTTTCAAGAGCAGCCTTTCCTGTAACAATTTAATTCTGCCAACAAAGCAGTGGTGTAAGGAAAATGGAAATTAATGCTTGAAAATGAAAATTCAAATCATATAGTGAGCAGAGGAGATAAACACTCTCCTAGAGACTTCGGTCTGTTTTATATACAGGAAAATCCTATTCATTTAATCAAATTGGTTGCTGTGAATGGCTTGTTTAATCAAATTAATTCATTTCAATGACCAGGTAAAATGTTGAAAAGTAAAAGAGTAATTATGTATGTAAATAAATACATTTGCCAATCCTCATTTATCAGTGGTCACAAGTCATTTAACATTTTAAATCTGGTTAAGCAATGCTATTAAAATCAGTGATTTTTTTTTTTTTTTAAATCAGTGGTTCACTTTTATGTAGTTAATATCTAGAAACGCTAGCTTTCCCAAGGCAGACAAACTTAGAGTGGTTACAATCATCCGGGTTTAAATCGCGCTTAAATTGATTTGATATTGACAATATTTACACTGAAGCTTGCAGGCGGCTATGGTAAGAGGCGTGATATTTCCCGACCAGGCGCCGAGTCCTGCCAATCACAACACACACTGGCCCAGCTAACCAATCACAGCACATTTCGTATTTCAGCGTTTGCAACACTGTTTGATAACCGGCCACCAGCAGAAGAACGGTGAATGCGTGAGTTGCGCACTTGAAAACAAAGCCCACTAGACAGTGACCATGAGCTGATTTTCTGAATGCGTCTCTCACAGACTGGCAAAGGAGTATACTTTAAAGGCTTGTGCACTCAACTGTTTGTGAAATGGAGCTTTGTGCTAGTGTATCCTACCCCTCTCATTCGGCACAAATCCAAATATTCCATAATATTTCCATATTTGCGATGTAACATATCTGAATGCTAAACTATTATTTATGTAAACTATAGGCTTTGTAGTCGCGTTCCAACGGTGACACAGAGGCGGGCGCACTGATGTTTGGTTCACTATTTTATTTTGATAAAGTACCAACTGTGCTGTCAAGTTAGCAATGCTGGAACTGATGTGTTTTGTGTGTGTGTGTGTGTGTCCCGGCGCGATCACTTCAACTGTTTCATTATACCAGCAGAATCAACTTTAAACACTTATTGTCTTATTAATAATGCATCACTGTATAAAGGTCTGCTTTTATTTGTGTACACTCACAATGAAAACAAAACATTGTGCTTTTGTAAAATAAAGAAAACAAATAGGATGTCTCTTTCTGCCATTTGAGTTTCCTTTCTGTGAACAAATTAAGCGTGTCACAAAAATGAACTGAAACTCAGCGTATATAGGCTATGTTACGTGTCGTGCAGTTTTTTTCCCCTTGTTTATCTGTAAACAATCAAATATATTTCAAGAATGTATTCCTTGTATGTATACATGTACTGCAGATTATATATATTTAACAATGTAATAATATTTAGTATTTTCACATCTAGGTAGAATTTTTTTAAAAATTTGTACTACTGTCTGTTCAAAATAAATGAAAAGAAACTGAGCATAGTAGATTTGTTTTTTTCCCCGTTGTACCGAAATCATACCGAACCGTGACCCCCGAACCGAGGTACGTACCGAACCGTGACACCTGTGTACCGTTCCACCCCTAACAAATAAATATAGATATAAATATATATATAAATCTATTATTTTCTGGGTTGTCCGTGTAGCTTAGCTTGCAGTTCTGAGTGCATTTTGAAAGTTTTTTTCTTAAATTTCATCTGATCATGAATGTTTAAGCTAACATCCCACTTCTAAACTAGTGCAGGGTAGTTAGCTACATATTGCACTTCGTACATCATAAACCTTTAAAATGGTTTCTTTTTTAAACTTAAATGCCTTGTTTGGTGTTCTAATTCAAAAAGATGTTCAAAAAGGCATGCTAATGGAAATGTATTGTGCAGGGCTTTGTAGGCACCTCCAGTTGGGACATATTCTGCTTGTAGTTGACTTCTAGACCCTTCCGTTGCAACTCTTCCTGCTGCAGCTTGTTTTTGGTCTCTGCTAGCTCTTTCATCAGGCCGTTGCATTCCGAATGCAGTTTATTCAACTCGGATGACTGCCTGAAAAAAACACATTAAACAAAAACCCAGCCTTATTTGATGGATGGTCTTGAAATACTATATTATGAATCTTGACACTCTAAGTGGACCAAAGGAGAGGAATTTGGGAGTTGGCGGGACTCACTTGTTCTCCATCTGGTTGGTGGTGGAGCATCTCTCCACAGCATCCCTCAGGATGCCGTTTTCCTGCTGCAGTCGTGCGATCTGTCCTTCCAGCTGTTCTCTTAATTGTTGGAACTGCAGAGAGAAATGTAACTTGTCATTACATGTTCTTACACATAAACATACCACATCATTATGACTTGCATGGTTAGACCACTAAGTCTTATCGGTAAAAGAGATTGATTACCTTAATCTGCATCTCCTGGTAGCTCTGAGCTTTCACCTGCATGATGTCCTTCTCTCTGGCAACACGATGTTCATGCAGCACAGACTCCACGCGGCCCGTCTTCTGCTTCTCAGCCTGCAATTCCTGAAGTCCCAGTCAATAAATTACTACCAAGCTCAGTCATATTCATATTTTTACACCATATTTACGTTACTTATTTTCTATATTGTGTCATAACTAGAGCATGTTTATGTGGCACTTTGCAAAAAAAGGGCTTGAAATTAAAAAAAAGTAATAAAAAGACTATTTAAATTTTTTGTCAGAAATTTTGAAATATTTTATGAATATTTGTATATTTTATTAATTTATATGAGGTTTGCAAATTTTGGTAACATGTCTGAATAGTGTCAACAACCCTGAAATGATTATTTTAGTAATAAACATTAAGTAAACAAGCATTAATTAATTAATAACCAATAAACCAACTGAAAACTTCTGGTAACAGGGCTGAAAATTGAACGAGATTATTTCCTCGTCTTTCCCAATAAGGGTTCAAATGAATTACATTTTTGGGTGCACAAATTTAATGTATTTATGCTTTTTTTTTTATTGTGATAGAGGAACATAAAAATATATAATGAGTAACCAATTTGTACCTTATTCATGAAAAGTGCCACACATTTCAAAACCGGGAAGCCTGGTACTCACATCAGGAAATATAAGTGAAATAATTTACTAACCTGGCTTAACTGTTTGACTTTGCCCTTGGCGATAGACACCTCCTCCTGTAGCGTGCTCAGAAGACGATCTTTCTCTGCGAGCTGCTGGGCAGAGGGCTCAAACTTAGCTGCAGACTGGGAAAGCGAAACCAGAACAAATCATCAGAAATCTGACGACTCAAGCTTTCACTATAGACCACATTTCATTACTGCATGATAGCAAAAAACACTAAACAAGAAACAAAAGTCAACCTAATCTTCTAACCTTATACCAGCTGTCCAAAGCGTTGGGACTCTTGTCACGGAGCAGCGAGACGAGACTGACCACATCAGAATCTGACAGCACGAGTCCACTCAGACTGGCCAGCAGCTCCTTGAGCTTCACCTCACAGTTCTCTGCACAAAAAAAAATCACAATTTCAAACCCTCCGTAGGCAGTATTTTATGGGATCATAGGTTGTGCGGTTTCCTAATAACTTATAACTCATTAAACAACGAAAAGTATCAATAAAAATGTTTAAAATAACTAAAATCTGGCTAGACCTCCCACTTTGTGTAAAAAAAAAAAAAGTGTATGAAAGATGCCAAGTACCTTTGTTGGTTTCGCTCTTTTGTTTCTTGCCATGTTTGGTGGGTGCAGGAGCAGGGGGCGGAGCCTCATTGTTTTGGTTGCTCTGGTGGTTTGTCGAGGTGGTGGAGTCAGTGACCGGGGCTGAGGACTGGACATGCACCTCATCCACTGAAACACACGACCACAGCAATTATTGAAGCAATACTTTACACAAAACTAAAATCACTTACTCATCATTATGTTTTTCCAATCTGGTTTAACTTTGTTTCTTCTATGGAACACAAAAGGAGAAGTTTAAAAGAATGTTCATGCTGCTCTTTTCCATACAATAACAGTGAATGAGAAAGGACACTTCCAATGCTCTACAGTAGTCCATAGAACTCATGAAAATTTCTCTCAAATATGCAGTTTGAATTTACCCAAGTGAGATATGAAAGCATATAGACCACTTCTATGGTGCTTATTTGCTAGTTTTGGAGCATCACAACCCCTGTTCATGGTATAATTTTCTAACAGAGAAAAGAGCAACATATAGAACATCTTCAGAACATCTCCATTTGTGCTCCTTGGAGGCAAGCCAGTCATATGGTTTGGAACAACATGACAGTGAGCACATGATGATAGATTTGAACTAGCCCTTTTATATAGTGCAACGTTGGCTTTAGGTTATAAAATATTGCCATAGATCTCACAAACCAGATGTCTACTTTATTGATTCACTAACTCAACTGAGAATTTTAACCTCTCTAGTTTGTCTGATTTTGGTTTAATCTTACCTGTGATGACAGGTTCCACCTTCTGTTTCTTCTTCCTACGCCCACTGCCGCTGGAGGCAGTTGGTGGCGGTGCTGCTGTGGCAACAGGGGCGGCTCCGTCCTTTGCCTTTATCTCCACCTCGATGATCACAGGCTCTTCCTTCTTCACCACAGGAGGAGAAAGATCAGGCTTGACCTCAGGTGGATGCTCTTCTGTGAGAAATGAGAGCTAGAGATCTTTAGAGAGGAGCATGAGAAGGTGTTCGGGGTGGTTGTTAGGGTAATGATGGTGCTTGTCAGAGTGTTCTGAATGGTTTATGAATGGTTCTGGTTTTGAATGATTTTTAGTAGCGGTGCACCAAAATTTCGGCAACTGGATATTTTTGGGCGAAGCAGCAAAAACCAGCTGTACATATATGCTGAGTGTTGGTATACTTTGGCCTTTACTATTCACAAGTTGAATACTGTACATTGGATTGCCCTCATGGAAGAGAACATTGCACATTTTCAACAACTTACATGGCATTTGCATAACACATGTTCCTATTTGTAGGTAGTCCACTCACCAGACTCACTCTTCTGCTTCTTGGCTTTCTTTTTGCTGGTAGTCTCAGTTGGTGCAGGGGGCATGGCCTGAGGCTGCGGGGGGCTGGACTGCTTGGTCAGGGGGAGGGGCTGCTCCTTACGGACAGCAGGTTTGGAGCCATTGACTTTCGGTTCTTCTGAGGCAGGAGGGGTAGTTGGGGTTGTACGGGAAAGGGGTACAACTGTTGGGACAGCAGCTGGAGAAGCTTTTGGCTTTTTCTCTTTTTTTTTCCTCTCTCTTATCCCGGATGGAGGTTCTGCCAGGACCGGAGCAGTAACCGGTGGACTCACGGGCACCGCCTCAGAATCCTCATCATTCGAGGTAGGGCTAGTGGCATCAGATGTATCGAAATCCCTCAGTTCTTCCTCTGACTCGCCGCCCTCACCTCCTCCCACTCCACTTCCGCCGGTCTCCTTCTTCTTGTTCTTCTTTTTCTCGTTCTTTTTACGAGTATCGGGCTTGGCGGGAGGCAATTTAAGGTCTCGCTTCTGGCGGGCCAGAACCTCATCGTAGGAAGTCTCTTTCATGAACAGCCAGAAAAAGAGGAACATGACAGCGATGACCAGTGACGGTGCCAGGATGAGCAGGTACTGCGAGTCAGCCATGTCCAGTGCCATTCTTGAAGAACACTAAAGAGCAGAAGGACAGAAGTGAGCACAAATATTCAGCCGGATGCGTGACAATAGGGACACTTGACAAATGCAAACTACAAAAGGATCAAAGTTGTGTATATGGACCTATTTCAAGGTCTTTCGGCTAAACCACAAACATGAAAAAGGCATAATATCTACACTACTTAACACTAGAACCGCCAGAGGTCGCTGTATACCTAAAAGCGCCAGCGGGTAAACGGTATTTAACTATTTATATGGCTAAAGAACATATTTCACTGTATTATGCTACTGTCTTCACAAAGAAGTGTCTAGAGTCATGAAATGATTATGTCTAGTCATCAACTATATTTTTATCCTGTTGTTTTATGTTCAAGACTTTTTAATGCAGGCTACACTAATCCATAATGGTCAGAAACCCACTGACAATGGAAATTAGAAGGTATAGCCTAAATATGTGGGTGGTTTAATATTATAATACAATGTCATTAATCAATATATTAAGATAACCCATGCTATGAATGACTAAAGACAATAATAATTCACCACACTGCATAGGATGATGCGATGAAAAATTCAAGCGGCACAGCTTCACCTAAATATTTATTAATTTGTTTAGTTATATCATTTATAATTTGAATAAGAGAACAACACCATTAAACTTTGGGTAATCAAAAAAATGGTTTTATTCATTACATCATATAGATCGGATTTTTTTACTTCTTCAGGAAACGGCCAGACTAGAATAGCAACACAGTAGTGAACAATAAACGATATGGCAAGACAAAAATTTAATAATTAAACCAAAGTTTGACCAATTAGAGTAACGTTAGGCTAAAACATGTAAATATGATATCTGGATCACTGTCAGATGAGCCGTCAGATGCTGAGCCGACCCAGTACGCATAACTTACCATCAGACTCTCCATCACTCATGGCATCTAGTGTTTCTAATACCTACCTTCCATAATAGGGTTGTGGCGGTGAGGAAATCTTCCCACCGGTTAATCGACATGCGACAACACCGGTAATACCGGTATTACCGTGGGGGCGGGGGCGTACCCTCTTTTCCTCGCTTTTAAATAGCCTGTAAAAGTGGCGTGCGCATTTTACTTTCACTTTCAAATAGTGGCAATTCGGCGTAAAGCAATTGTTCGTTTTTAGTTCATTTGAATTTTCCCTCTTTTCCTCGCTTTCCTTCGCTTTTAAATAGCTTAAAAGCGGCGTGCGCATTTTACTTTCACTTTCGAATTAGCGGCAGTTCAGCATCAATTGCTTGAATGCAACAACAAAATACAACGTCAAACTCACTTTAGTCTATATATAAAACATAGAACTTTTATTAACAAAACAAATAAAAATACACCATGCTATAGGGCAGGCTATGCCTAATATAAAATAACAAATAACTTACACAAAGTTTAAATAGGTATACAAAACTGGAAATAGGCTAAGTAAACATGTATAATATATAACCAAATAAATAAGAAACGTAGAACGTTTTTTTAGCAAAACGAGTAAGAAAGCTTGGAGGCACGGCATACACCTTGAGGTCAAATAAAATAAATAAATGACACCAAGTTTAAATAAAGTAAAAATCAGTAAACAATGTGGAACCAATTAAATAAGAAACGAATGTTTAAAAAAAACTTCTAAAATCATCTTAGATAAACGGCAAAAGTCAACAGGCTTTTCAAAGTCCAAAATATTGCCAAATAGGCGCTTTTGCATCTAGTTTCGAAACTAAATCATCCGCCATCGTCTTGTCTGTCTCACCTCGCCTCACTCTTCTCGTCAGTCAGCTCGACTCACTCTCCTCACTGGAGAAATGAAATCTGATCTGTGATGCGACTGTCGTTCGGCACGCTGCATTGAGCAGCCGCGTTCAGTTTTTAATTGTAGTGTCTGTTCCTTTACTGAACTAAATGATTTTTATTACTATAAAAAAATCAAAACGACAGTGGGGGTCGGTGCCGCAGTGGGCAAGTGACATAACCGGTGTTGCGGCTTAACACTGTCAGCACTGTCTATAAACCTACATAAACCGCCTTTTTTTTTGTCATTTTGACTTTATGAAACTCATAACTAAATCAGTGAGTGAAAGGCGTTGCCAAGAAATATACAATGTTAAAACACAAGTGGCAAGAAAATGACAGCGTGAAAATACATGCATTATATAGCGGATAAATTTGACCCGCTGGCGCTTATAGGTATAAATGCCCCGTTTTTTGATCTGGTTTTATCTAAATAATTTTTAACAACATTGGACTGTAAATTACATAATTTTAGTAAAAGTCAATGATTGGGAGACTTGAATGTTTTATTTAAAATCTGTTATGTACATTTGAAAAACAGCCACGGGTAAAATTTACCCTGTGGCGGTTCTAGTGTTAAACCCAATAGTCACTGACACACTGCAAAAGTATGGGGGTAGCAACTAGGGGTATGCGATATTTCTCGTCGACAATAATATTGTAAATGTTGTTTTACTGAAATGGAAGCTGACATTATCAAATATGTCACTCACTTTGCAAAAAACAAACAAAAACACATCTTGAGAGTCCAAAACCATTCAATGCTTCATTAATCCTACTGGATGACACTATAACTGAAAAGTTATAAAAGGCAAAAACATTCCTGTATAAGCTTTTGTTTTTTTATATTTGTAAGATATGATATAGTTAAGTAATATCACACAAGCAAGAGTGCTGTTTTCCCAAATATCAGCACATTAGCATGATCGGAAATGTGTTGATTTGTGTTGACAAAGTCCAAAAAAGCCAATTGGGAATCTCCAAAACTATCAAGATTCAGGCATCAGGTCTTAAAGGGACAGCAGCCAATAAATACCTGCTGCTGTTATTAATGCGAATCAAACAACAAAACACAGCTTTGACAAAGACTAATCTAAATTTAATTTATACAGTGAACACTATGCAGATTTATTTTACACTTTAATTATGACATTTCTGTACCTGAATACTACCGACCTTATTTTATTGGTAACGTTGTTTTATTGTATTTATCTATGCTTGTAATTTGTGTATTTGTTCTTATTTTTACTGGATGTTCACTTGTCTATAATCATGTTTGAGCTTTCTCGGTTAGGCTAGAAATTTTTGCTGTGGTATCGAAGTACTTAGCTTTAAGTAATAAATGGAAAGCAAAATTATATTAAAAAAAATTTTTCTTGCTGATCCAAAAAAACGATCTGATCCGTGACTCAAAAACCGTGATATGATCCGAACCGTGAAGTTTAACCACTAATCAAAATTTAACTTTTTGTCAATATCGCACAACCCTAGTTGCAACCGCATTACATCTTGCAGCTACAAAACCAGAAACATAGCTGCGAACGGTTTGCCAACAAATTGATGTACAAGGCAATGAAGCGTCTGGACCACTCCAACACACAATATATATTTTGTTAGCTAGATTTCACACATGGCGTCCATTTTCATGCAGCTACTAGATAACTCTGTGGATATTATATTTCTTTTTATGGTGTCGAATTCAAAGAAACAGACCTACAGTTAAACCACATCAGGTTACCGGAATTAATCGGAATCTATCTCATTATCATCACACGAGATAAAGTTGTGTATTGTGCTCTGTTATCAGACTATATTGGTACCACAGCCATTTGTACTTTCACCAGGTGCTGTTTAACATAATGCCTCAGGCAAAACAAAATCATCACACCTTGGCACAGTTATTCAGCAAATTGCATAAGATGTTCTAATATGGCCAACCCTGGAACGCCGCCTCCTCTGTGGTTGACTTCTACTTGCTTCTCTTACTCTAAAAATCTCACCTCATCACCTCCTCCATGTCTCTGGCTTCTGCATTTCACCTCCACCCTCTGGCAGTGGTATGATCCAATTAATGTGTGTGCTGAGGGCAGCAATCTGGGTTTACTTATGGACACCAAGCTAAGTACCTGTGAGTGGGTGACACTCACTCTCTCACATTCACTTTTTTTTTTCAGAGACTGTATACAAGTAATATGATCACAGAGCTAAATAATAAAGCCTAAACCACCACGATTATAAAAAATAAATTTGTTTGTTGAACAGATGACACTGTGGAGCTATGCAAACCCAAAGCCGTCATTCAAGACACCCTTCGCTAACTCAATTGACATCCTAAACTCAAGCGGCTTTGCAAGGAACAAAAATATCCAGCCGGGAAAATGTCACTCCAGTACGCTGACGCTGAGTGGTCGCAGATCTGAAAACAGCACGACTCCCCCTTCAATGCTAATCTAGCCAAAGGATAGCCATTAAAGGCCTCAGAGTGGCCTTATAAGAAAAAAATATTTTCAGGATCAATGTCAGTCTTGCGTTTGGCTGGTATTAAAGCCAAAGTGTCAAAAAAAAAAAAAAACTTTCTATGATAGTTTAATCAGTTTAATAATTATTTCAGTATTGATAGGAAATTATAGTTTTTGTTAATATTTTGAATTAGATTTTTTTTATATTTTCTGTTTTTATTTAAATTGTATATATAACGTAATTGTTTAAAGAAATGCAATTTTTTTTGGTTTCAGTTTAAGTTTTAGTTCAAGTGATAGCTCACCCAAAAATAAATGTCATTAATTGCTCACCCTCATGTCGTTCGTTCATCTTCAGAACACAAATTAAGATATTTTTGATGAAATCCAAGAGCTTTTCTGGCCCTGCATAGAAAGAAATGCAACTGAAATGTTCATGGCCCAGAAACGTAGTAAGGCCATAAGTCCATAAATAGATAAAAGTCCATGGGAGTTCTCCAGTGGTTCAACAGCAATTCTATGAAGCTACGAGAATAATTTGTGTTCAAAGAAAACTAAAACAATGACTTTATTCAACAATTACTTCTTTTGATGTCACATGGACTATTTTAACAATGTCCTTTTTACCTTCCTGGGCCTTGAACATTTCAGTTGTATTTCTGTCTATGCAGGGCCAGAAAGCTCTCGGATTTCATCAAAAATATCTTAATTTGTGTTCTGAAGATGAACGAAGGTCTTACGTGTTAAAGACAGAATATTTTTTTGGGTGCACTATCCCTTTAATAATAATTTGATGATAACGAAAAACCCTGAGTCTGACAGAACGAAACCGTTTACTAGCCAAGAAGAAAGAAAAAAAAAAAATCAATGTCTCGTCTGATGTTTAATTACGACGAGGAAACAAGAAAAAGACAGGCTCTTGATTGAAGCCATAAAAGTGGACGTTTGGTTGAGTGCTTTCATACAAAATGCGAAGCAAACAGAAACAGTGCGCTGTTGTGCTGGGTGACATGCCTGGCTGAATTCTGCCCTCAGGACAGTGAGGAAAACCAGTGACAAGAAGCACCAGGTCCTGGAACGGCCGTTTGCTCTGTCTGACTGCAGTCTGTTCGGTTCAGCGTGTCCGAGAAATTCACTGTGTTGGGAATATGGATAAGCCGATTACATTAAAAATACATTTAGGAGCACCATTCTACTGCAATTTCCCAGGAGCCCTTAAAGAGGCCATCAGTCTAACATTCTCCATTTTCCGGTCACATCTCACAACGTTTCTTAGCCAAAAGACACCATTTCCAAGACAGATGCATATGAACTCTTAATTCATAGTATGTCATGCTCTTAACAAGCAATTAGTCCCATGACGGCCCGAGATAGAATCAGGGTGGAAATGGAATGCATGTGTGTGCACATGAAATATTTGGTCTAATCTGATTGTGCTCGCTTATTGCTGCCAGAAAAAAAAAAAAAAAACAGTGTAGTGCTACCAGCTTTGCTTAAAACATTTTGCGGTTTAAATTAATTCCGCAGCATTTCTCAGGTTTTCCATTAAAATGACTGCATTTAAATAAACGAATAAATAATTGCTAATAGATAAGTGGTTTGAGCTAAATTTTCTCTCTTTTTTTTTTATAATTGTTTATTGATTATAGGGTCTACCAATAAGTGGTACCATGTGATAAGTACCCAATATGGTTTAAATTCATTATTAACAGCAAACTATTCATAAATCATGTTTTATTGCTGTAGTCTAATATTCATTTATTAATTGTGTCAAATGGCAGAATTAAAACAAAATTAAATCCATAACCAATATCAGCCACTTAAATTAGTTTTGTTCATAAAAAGATAATAATGCAGATTCTGTATGGGCCCTTGTATTAAAATTACCATTAAAATTCTCATTTAATATACAATCATATCTGCTTACACAAAATGTAAAAAGTATATGTATATATATATATATATATATAATAAAAAAAGAAAGCATTTATTGTAAAGATATGATTACTGATTTATTGCACTTTTGATCAAATAAATACACCCCTTCTGATCATAAGAGACTTTTGACCCCAAACTTTTGAATGCTAAAATTAATTTAATGTTTAACAATGCATTTAGTAGTTTTGTTAAAAACGACTACACTTGATTTGATCATCAACTAGTTATTGCAGTCAGTTAACATTTTTATGTAAATGTGTAAAAAAAAAAAAATCAAATATGGATTAAAATATAATACTTGTATGAAAATACTTGCGTGAAAGCATACTGGACTATTGCAAATGCAGAAAAGGAATTTTGAAAACATACAAGATGGGACAAGCAGCTGTTGAGGTGTAAACTAAATCTGCTCACTGCCCTTACTTGCATATTCCCTGTTAAGAAAGTGGAAACATTTCTTAGGCTTCACGTGTGTTCGACTCACACAGCCCTGTGCACAGAGAACACAAGAAGTGGAGATGGGTGTGGTGCGCTCACTTGCTCTGAACTGCGTGTACTTTTCTTTGCCCTGCTGAGAGGAAAATGAAAAACAAAGATGTGAATCACTTAAAAGCAGTGCGTCTGTAAACGCTGCCACAGGAGGTCTTTAGCTCTGGCAAATCTATTGCTTTATGTAGCTGGTGCCAAGCAAAATGGACATATCTGCTCAACAACACTATGCCTCACTTCCATCTGGATTAATAAACACTTTGCCTGGCTATGTTCAGAACACCATACTGCTATACTTTTTCTATTTCTGTAGCATGCAAAGTATGTGAACTGTCTGCGTGAATACCCACCTGACCAATATTTTCCAATATGTGTACAAGACAGCTTACTGGGATGGGTACTGTATCCCACAATGCAATGTGGTCAACCATCTCCAATATGATAAATAAACCAGATGTAGTACCAACCCTTCTTTTTAATATCTCGTTTAGTGCTGTCAAATTATTAATCGCATCCAAAATAAGTTTTTGTTTACATAATATGTGTACTGTGTATACTTATTACGTATATATATATATATATATATATATATATATATATATATATATATATATATATATATATATAAATATA
>NW_015505265.1:1170869-1178590 GCF_001515645.1 Sinocyclocheilus grahami | reverse complement strand
TATATATATATATATATAAATAAATAAATCGACACACACGCATGTATATATTTAAGAAAAATAAGTTACATTTATATATTAAATAGATGTATATATAAATTAAATTATATTAATATAAATCTATACATAGGGCTGGACAATATGGCCAAAATTAAATATCACAATATATTTCTTAATTTCGGTCGATACGATATAATTCCGATATCAATATGAACACTATTAAAAAAGCCTCATAAAAATGGCCAAGAACGGCCACAACAGATGTCTGTACCTACGGAAATGTGTTTAAAAATATCACCGTTGCTGAAAAAAATTATATCGCGATACATATTGATACTGAATTATTGTCCAGACCTATCTATACATGTACATATTTTCTAAATATATACCGTATGTGTGTGTCTTTATACATACATAATAAATATACACAGTACACACACATTACGTTAACAAAAACTTTTATTCTGGATGCGATTAATCGCGATTAACTGTTTGACAGCACTAATCTCGTTAATTTAGCTACATAATTTATGAAGAATTAAATTTTGTGAATTAAAATTGAATGAATTAATTCATAATTTTAAACATTTAATTTAGAAAGTGTCTAAACAATTTATATACTTTTAAAATGTATAAAAATACTTTGAATTTAAAATGTATTAAACCATGCAGAATTGAAATGTATCAAAATCAGATTATTTTCCAAAACGTTAACTGAATTTCACTTGCCAAATTAAAAATGCTGTGATATGTCATACTACAGTGCACACTAAATGTTTATCATAACCCTTTGCAAACAGTTTCAGCCTATTTTTATCAAATTGGAGGCATTATACACAGCGTATTCCAATCCAAACAGTCAATCATTGCCATGATTGACTACTACTCAAATGCATTTCGAGTCCCTGAACTAGGAAATGAACTGAAATAGATCCAGTTTTAAACTATTATTTGTACAGAACAGTTCAAAACAATCAAACGTTCCCTCAGAACCATGGATGATAAAGATAGGAAAGCCTTACTTTGTATGCGAGTTGTGTTGCAAGTTTCAACCCAAGAGGCACAGGAAGTGAAAATGAAGTCATCTACTTGTCTTACTTACGTAAACTTCCCTCTGTGTTTATTTAAATGCACACTACTCAGAACAATGGTTCAGACAAAGAGAGGAAAATAAGGGTACATATGGGTGTAAAGGCGGCATGGTGTGAAAACAGCTCCACACCAATACAAACAAACTTAAGACTTCACAAAATGCTTCAATAACACAATTTTCTGTAATAACACTTTCTATTGAAAGATGGTTTTGGGACTGGACATATCCTTTCTGTTTTATTAAAGAGTCAATATGCTTGAATTTACATCAAATATGAGGACCATGATTAGCTACTTGATGTTGCAAGGTGAATCACAACTAGGGATATGCCGGTATCAAATTTTTATGTTGTGATTAATTGCTAATGCTTTTATCACGGTATACGGTATTATCATGATATTGAAATTTAGTTGCAAAAAGTGTTGTCATAATACATTTAGTCATTTTGCAGATGCTTATATCCAAAGTGACTTACAATTGAGGAATACATAAAGCAATTCCTCTTAAAGAGGCAAACAGACACAGGAAGTGCTCGTAATACCAAGTTTCAGGCATTTGTTCAAATAAATACAAGCTAGAAAGGGAAGGAATAAAGAGAAAAAGTTTTTTTTTTTTTTAATTTAGGATGAAGTAGGACTTTGCTACACTGGATACGGCAAAAGAGATGAGTTTTCAGCCGTCACTGAAATAATACAGTATAAATACAGTATAACAGGTTTAATAACTTTTTTCTTATAACAAAAATAACTGAACATTTCAATACAATAAAGCAATACACAAAACATGTATAATGCAGAAAAATTTTACACTGATTAGTGAAAAAGAATTATGAAGACCAATAGGTATCACTTTACAATAAAGTCTCATTAGTTAATCTTAGTTAATGCATTAACATTCACAATGAGCAATACCTACATTTGATACAGAAGTTATTCATCTTTGTTAAAAAAAATCCAACTCTTACACCGTGTCTACACCGGACGCACCAGTTGTCTTGCGCCGTGCCGCAACAGCTCAAGTCTATCTACACTCAAAGACTATAGAACACCAAAGACATGTCACTCGTATAGTTTTGAATGAGGAAAAATGCAGCGCTCAATATGGCCGCTCAATCGCAGGAAGCCCCTCCTTCTGAATGAAAGAGCCAATCGCTAATCGGTAAAGTCAGCACGTCACTGCCCTTAGAAGTCCCGGTTGCTATAGAAAGAGTCAGCGCTCTGAGATGCACGCGTATGACTGCGCATGCGCACTGGCTGATCTAGCCTGAAAAATTATCTTTTTATAACGCTATTTGAGCAAAAGTAACATTTATGATACAGTTGTCAGATTTCTTTGGTGATTTCAAATATGAAATTGAATCGTTAGCTTAGCGAACAGTTTTGGAAAATGTCATGCTTCGCCATTCAAAGAGATAGGAGTTGCACTTGCATGCTCGAGAGGCGTTTCAAAGATGGCCGCCGGGTGACATGACTTGTATTAAAATGACTTTGCTACACTGGATGCGACAAAGCGACCATTGAAAATAATTTGAAATTTGTGTCAGTACGTCATAAATAGAACGAGGCATCAGTTTACTGTTGGAGATTTGTGTCGCGCTGCGCCGCATCCAGTGTAGACAGCATCACTGATTATAATGAGTTCTATAGTATTTTGTCACGCCACATGTAGACACGGTGTTAGTTCACGATAGCTCATTAAATAACAGTTGCAACTTTTGATTTTAACAATGTGTTATTAAATATTGGAATTACCTAAGATGAATGAATATTTAGAAGAATTTTTAATTGGCATTGGTTTGTTAACTAATCAAGCCCTAATGTAAAGTGTGACAGAACAATAAAGAATCAAAACACTTTCAAACAATATCTAGGGCATGTCTCGTCCGCGCTTGTTTACATCAGAGTGCGCACACGTCTTTCACGCAGCATACAGCGGTGTTGTGCATTTTGACCAGTTAATGGGAAAAGTATTCTTAAAATGCATTCAAAATTTTGAATAATTTGTAATATATAATTATTCACGGTATTTAGAAGTGCCCACGATAACAATATCGTGCAGAATACACAAATCTGAATGGCTATTTAAATAATTTAAACACGTTTCAGAAAGCAGCTGCTTTGTTTCCGGGGTAACGGCTGCATTTCTGCTGTTTAGCGCCATCTGCTGTCTGAGAGTGAAAGTGAGCTTTCATCTAGAGCGTCTCTCACACACTCCGCCATGCGCTTCTCTGAATGGCTATTTAAATAATTTAAACACGTTTCAGAAAGCAGCTGCTTTGTTTCCGGGGTTACGGCTGCATTTCTGCTGTTTAGCGCCATCTGCTGTCAGAGAGTGAGGGTGAATTCCAAACAGAATGAATATTTAGACTTAATAGGCTATTTATTTTTTAATTTGTTGTATTGTTATATTGTTTGAAAGTGTTTTGATTCTTTACTGAATGTGCGATTTTATCCAGCGCGTCTTTAACGCACTCCGCCATGCGCTTCTTATCCGTGCTCGTTTACATCAGAGTGCGCATGCGTATGTGACCCAGCATACAGCAGTGTTGTGCATTGTGACCAGTTGATGGGAAAAGTATTCTTAAAATGCATTCAAAATTCGGAATAATTTGTAATAAATAATTATTTTCAGTATTTTGAAGTGCCCACGATAACAATAGCGTGCACATTCATTATCGGGATATATCGCATTACCGAATACCTGCACATACATTACAAACAACATTACAAACTTTGATTTGAAGCAAAAAAAAGTATTTGAAAAATGAATTAAAAGACAAGAGTACAGTACTACACCTTTACTGAAACATTAAATCTAAAATGTCGATGACTCTAAGCCTGTCACGATAACTTTTTGTTGTGCGATATATTGCCCCAGAAATAATTGCGATAAGCGACATTATCGTCATTTTAAAGACCATTGTATGTCACTGAATCATAATGTAACAGCATAATAATGCAAGAAGGCCACACTTCCAAATGACAACCAACTTTTAATTTTTAAGAATATTTAGATCATGGAAATTAAGTATCAAAATATTAGATGCCTTAAACTTGAATAAATAGTAAATAATCATTTTCTAACAAAAAGTGCAAAGTAACAATTAGAAAAAAAAAAGAAAAATGCACAAAGAACTAGTATGGAGATTTTTTCATCTACAGATTCTTCCCTGACCTTCTTTTTGCTCTAAATGAAGGGTGCACACTATTGCTGAAAAACAAACACAATCACTACTTAGCAGTCAGATGTCCGTATGCACAAATGCACAGATCTCTAAACAAGGCCATATCTGCAGATTCAACTTTTTTTGTAGAAGCATTTTTTTAATTTAAACTAGCACCTCATGACTACACCACGTTATGTACGAGAAGCTGCAAAAGACACAGGCGCAAGTGGAATGTACAAAACATGGTGACATTCATTTTTATGTAAATATAATGGGCGATATATTGCATCACCAAAAATGATTGAGGTCATGTACATATATGCGATAAATCAACATATTGATTATTGCGACAGGCTTAGATGACTCATATATAGAGTGCAACAGTCAGGTTTCAGGAAGTAAAAATGGCGGTCATTTTCTCCATGAGAAATTGTTTTAGACAATTATTTACCTAACCCTTTAAAGACAGACCTGCTGTGAGCTCCAAGGGTGTTAATTGATGGTATATATGCTTTTGTTGAAACATCAGCCTGTCATTTGCAGCGCTTCATGCGAGTGGGTGGATGCTAAAGAGTATGCGATTTACTTGTTTCTCTAAATTTGTGGAGATTTCTTTGCAGAATCATGGGTGATGTCGTTTTTCACCAGGAGTCCCACTTTGAAACTATTATTTACGAAATAATTTGAAATAATGCAGGTTGATGGTTTCAGCAAAAGCATATACCATCAATTAACACCCTTGGAGCTCACAGCAGGTCTGTCTTTAAAGGGTTAGGTAAATAATTGTCTAAAACAATTTCTCATGGAGAAAATGACCGCCATTTTTACTTCCTGAAACCTGACTGTTGCACTCTATATATGAGTCATCTAAGCCTGTCGCAATAATCAATATGTTGATTTATCGCATATATGTACATGACCTCAATCATTTTTGGTGATGCAATATATCGCCCATTATATTTACATAAAAATGAATGTCACCATGTTTTGTACATTCCACTTGCGCCTGTGTCTTTTGCAGCTTCTCGTACATAACGTGGTGTAGTCATGAGGTGCTAGTTTAAATTAAAAAAATGCTTCTACAAAAAAAGTTGTCTGTCTTTAAAGGTTTAGGTGCATTATTGTCGAAAACTATTTCTCATGGAGAAAATGACCACCATTTTTACTTCCTGAAGCCTGACTGTTGCACTCTACACACACACACACACACACACACACACACACACACACACACACACACACACACACGAGTCATCGACATTTTAGATTTATTTTCCCATTAGAAATTACTGTCTATTTGAAATATCCCTGCTAGAAGTAGTAAACCCTTAGAAGTGTGCTAGACAACAGACATGGATTAAAAGCCACAACACAATTCTGATTCCATGAGGTCTTTAAACAGCCAAGACCTGGAGACGTGTGTCCTGCTATGAAAGCTTTCTCCCATTTCTTTGAACGACACGCCAGTGCACATGCGCAAACTTAGTGACTATTAAAAGACACCCAACTACTACTGACAGACAATCCTTCTGTTAGCTACATCAAGAGAAATGTGGTTAGTTAAGTCAAAACTGGCTCTAATGGCAGTGATAAGCGTCTCAATGAAAACTCGACATCAAACAATACGTTTTTGTTCATTGCGAGGTGGATGTGGGTTAGGACAAGGAGCAAAGTCCTTACAGAACGACTGTCCCTCACCGAAATGACTGCATGCCAGTCGGGATTTAAATGGGTCGAGGCGTTTAATAAGTAACTGACTGGCACTTCACTGGCACCCACATCTGACTGACCAACTAACCAGCAGCAGAAGCACAACGCGTGCTGGAGAGCCAAGTCAAGCATGTTTCTCAACCTGACAGCGAAAGGAAAGGTGAAAATATCACAGTCCATTAACTCATTAGCATCACTAGCTTAGCTTTAGCTTTAAAGAGAAAGGCGAGGATTGTTCGGACCTCGTCAAACACGCATACAAAGCAGCACATATCCACTCATTTCGCGAGCTCGTGTTTTCTCGGTCTACCGACGGCCTGGGTCTCAGGTGTGTATCGTTTAGGTGCAGTTGAAAGGCTGCCTGTGTTCCGGCGGCATGGCACGGAGAGGGATCAGCGGAGCAGACAGCGCGCTAGGCCCCGTGTGATCCGCTCCATCCACTCACGCTTCACTTCACTGCCTCGGTCTGGATATAAAGCGGGATAAAGCCGCCGCTTCACGTACCTGCGGTGGTGTCCTCGCTATTACTGTTATTGTCGGAGTGTAGAGGCGTTCCTGAAGTGGAAGCGCTGTGGACTGCGGCTCCGGCCCGGCTGTAGGCGGCACGTCGACCTGTTTCGCTTTGGCAGGGTCAGGTCAGTGTGGGCTGAAGCGCTCAGAGAGAGAGAGAGAAGACGGAACTCTGCCGGGGAGACCGGGATGACGAGCCGCGGAACTCTCGCGAGAAGTGGAGCTTGGGCTTTAGGAGCTCTTCTTCCTCTCTCGAGTTTTTTGGCGGATTGGGAAACCAACGTTAAAGGCGCATGTTCGCAACCTACTGGTCTGGAGTGTGAAACATACACGGTTCCGCTATGAATTATTCAACTGTTATAGATAAAAAAAAATAAAAAAATTATATATATATTAATAATAATAAAATAAACCAACATTTTTACATAAATACAAAATTCAAAACGTCAAACTCTTTCCAATTAATCTGGTCTTTTTTACATACTTAAACAATTCTCCATATATTCTTGATTGCATTACCCCATAACCTAATAGTGTCTTCAGAGATATACTATTAATTCCCATCAGTTCCAGTTCTTGGAACATCTGATGTCTTTCCCTTTCATACGCTATACATATTAAAAGAACATGCTCAACCATTTCTGGTAGTCCACATTTATCACAATTGCCTGTTTCATGTTTCCCTATTATGTGCAAACTGTTATTTAATGCTACATGTCCTATTCTCAATCTAGATAAGATAACCTCCTTCCTTCTATTTCCATAACTGACTCTCTCTTTAGCAACACGCTCCTGGATCTTAAATAAATGCCGCCATTTTCCCAACTTTTTTGCCATTTTTCAACTTCTATATATATATATATATATATCAACCTCTTTATTTCAGCTTTACTTATTGCAATTTGGAATTCAACTTGTGGTTGTTCCAGGGTCTTCTTTGCAAGCTGATCAACTCTCTCGTTCCCCTCTACTCCAACATGAGCCGGCACCCAAAGAAAATAAACCAATAACCTTAACTGCCTGATCCTATTAAATACTCTGTAGATTTTCATAATATGTCCTGTCGTGCTTCTGATTTTCCACTCCATTAAACTTGTCAGAGGCGCCATTGAATCTGTACAAACCACAACTGTATTAGGCTGGACCTCTTCAACCCACTGCAGTGCAAGACATATAGCTAATAATTCAGAAGTATATACAGATACATGATCAGAAACTCTTCTAGCAACTTTGATATTGAAT
>NW_015505265.1:1164001-1170442 GCF_001515645.1 Sinocyclocheilus grahami | reverse complement strand
CTCTGTGCTTCCTTCCCAACAATCCAGCCAAAACTTACAAATTCTTTACATTCATACTCCCAACATTCTCTTAAAATATTCTTGACTGGGTGACTTTCCGAGTGACCCTTAATGCTAGTCCAGTATGTCGTTTGTATCTTCTCAATCTTTTTAATCCAAGTTTTATTTGCAGAAGTATACACCATAAAACCATAATCAATGTTGGCTCTTATTACTGCTTTATATATTCTTTCTATTGATTGATTGACGCCTAGCCCCCCATTCAACTCCAGATAAGCATCTTAATATGTTTATCCCTTTCTTACATTTGTCTATCAGCTTCTGAATATGTATTCTGAAGTTCAATTTTGAGTCCATCCACATTCCTACAAATCTGACTACATTAACTTGCTCTAGCTGTTGCCCATACGTTTTTATATTCAGAGAAGGATTCATTTTCTTATTCGAAAAACATATTACCTGCGTTTTTGCCACAGAAAATCTGAAACCCCATTTTCTTGCCCAATCCTTTACAGCTTTTTGCATTTTCTTTTCCACATACAAAACATTTCGCCCCCTAAACCATAACACTCCATCATCTGCATACAATGACCTGCTCACACCAACGTCAATATTAGAAAAAAAATTATCATTAAGTTCAAAAGAATAGGACTACTTACACAACCTTGAGGTTCTGTTCTCTATTGGAAGAACCCGAGTGTATGCAGAACCCACTCTCACTTGTATTGTTCTTCCAAACAAAAAGTTAAATATCCAGTTTTACATTTTACCTTTAATTCCCATACTATCCAATTTCAATAAAAAAAACCTCCTTCCACAACATATCATATGCCTTTTCAATATCGAAAAACACACCTACTACTAATTCCTTCTTAACTTGAGCCTTCCTAATTTCATTTTCCAAACATAAAACTGAATCCATGGTATTCCTCCCTTTCCGAAATCCACTCTGATATTAAGGAAACAGGTTCTTGCTCTCAATAACATATGGAACGAATGGTTATGAATAGATTGTCATAAGTTTGCAAATATTGGAAGTCAGAGATATTGGTCTATAATTGATTGTCTGAGATTGATCTTTTCCTGGTTTGGCGATCGGCACCACAACCCCGTGCTTCCATGCATCAGGCAACTTCCCTGTTTCCCAAACCATATTAAAGAGTCCTAATATCATATTTAATGACACATCCGATAAATGTTTAATCATCTCATAACAAATATCATCTTTACCAGGAGAAGTCTGTTTAATCCCCACCAATGCTCTTTTCATCTCATACAATGTGAAATCTGAATCTAGTGTGCCTCCATCTGGATTCTTTTGTACAAATATCTGAGCATTATCCATCGCACACCGTTCCCTGTACTTCCTCATATCCTCTGATATATTCGCATTGCTATGAACCTTAACAAATGTCTCCACTAATACTTCAGCTTTATCACTATCAGTGACGGCAATATTGTTGTTGTCAACTAACACCGGAATGCTAGTATTCCTCTGAATTCCTCCCATTTTCCTGATCATACCCCACAGTTCATTCATTTCAATTTCTACTCCAATTTTATTACAAAACTCTCTCCAATAATTTTTCTCCTCACCATTGCCTGAGCTCTTTTATAATTAACAAAATCAGTGAACACTAGCGATTTTCTTGCTTTCCTAAGGGCTTTATTTCTGTTACAAACTAATTCACTACATTTTTCTTTCCACCATGGGACCGCTTTTCTTCTGTTTTTAGATTTGTTTTTGCCAATTACCTCCTCTGCTGTATTTCTAAGTACATCACTTATTTTATTACTTAACTCATCTACATCCATATCCGAATAGTTAATTTCAGCCATTTTATTTTGACACAATTCTTTAAAAATCCCCCATTCAGCAGTCTTAAACTTCCATCTTGGATTTCTCACCACTTCCACTTTTGTTATGTCCACCCCAATTTGAACAACAATAGGAAAATTATCACTTCCTATAGTACTTTGCTTCATTCCATTCCATTCACACTTTCCAGCTAAATTATCAGACACTAACGTTAAATCTAATGCTGAATCACACCAACGATTAACATCTATTCTTGTATTATTTCCATCATTAATGCATACTAACCTTTCCCAATCAAGCGTATCCTCAACAATCGTCCCATTCAAATAATTTTTGTTACTCCCCCACAACGTGCTATGGGTGTTAAAATCACCACACCAAATCACTTTATTCCCTATATTCCCACCAATATTTTCCAACACATTTAAACTCAACTTCTCACATGGATTGTAGAAATTAATTACTTTATAACTTTGTATCCCTTCCCATATTTCCAACACTACTACCTCTTGCTCCACATCTCTTACAATATTTCTAAACCCAATTCCTTGTTTAATGAAAGTAGCTACCCCACCTCCATTCCCTTGTTTCCTATCTTTCTGAATTATTGTATGTCCTTGTAATGTAAAATTCAACTGTGGCTTTAAGCCAAGTTTCTTGTATACATATTATATCTGGGCTGCTTTCTTTCTTGGATATATATTCCTTAAATTCTTGACCATTTCCAATAAGACTTCTGGCATTCCACTGTAAAATTATAAAAAACATTAAGATCCACCACATCCTGATTGCTTGTTACATATACTTTTAGATTTTAATTTATCGTGTCTACAGAAATACCCCTTATCTCCAAATACTTTTCAGCTGCTTTGATTATTATCGTGATTCTTTCTGTCCGGCTATCAATTTGAGCAGAACAGTTGACAACTTCTGCCATAAACAACACAAATGACACTTTGTCTGTGATCTTTGATATCTCTTTCTTTTCATCCTGTTTGCTTTTCATTTTTTGTTCAGGTAATGATACCCTACGACTCCCTACTTCATTCTTCTTTCCAACTTTCTTTAGCGCTTCAGAATACGATATCCCTTCCTCGACTCTGACCGTCTGAACTTGCGCCGGCTCCTTCCTCACCTTACATCCTCCGTATCCCACACTGTGCTCTCCTCCGCAATTACAGCATTTGGGACTCATTTCTTGCCCACATTGACCATATTCATGTTCACCCCCACATCTTGCGCATTTCTGTTTACCCCTGCAAACTGCCGCCACATGCCTGTACCTTTGGCACTTATAACATCTCAGAGGAGGAGGAATATATGGCCTGACCATATAACTTACAAATCCTAAGAAGACTCTGCTAGGTAGCTTATTTTCATCAAAGTGAATCATGACTGAGAAACTGTCAATTTGTTCATTGTTTCTAGTACACTTCAATCGTTTCATGTCGAACACTGTCGCTCCAGTTAAATTTTTCTTAATCGTTTCAACTTGAACATCAGGAGATACTCCTGATATTACTCCTTTAACCCGTCTTTTGTCTTCTGGAATTGAACAAATATATTTTTTGTCCTAGAACCGATTTTATTCCTAAAGCCACTTTTTGCTGTCTGTTATCATTACAAAACAACAAAAGTCTACCTTCTCTTAAAGTCTTAAAGGGGTCATATGATGTGATTTCAATTTTTCCTTTCTCTTTGGAGTGTAACAAGCTCTTGGTGCATGAAGAAGATCTGTAAAGTTGCAAAGACTAAAGTCTCAAATCCAAAGAGATATTCTTTATAAAAGTTAAGAGTCAGCCACACCTACCTAAACCGGCTCGTTCTAACACCGTGTCTACAGAAATACCCCTTATCTCCAAATACTTTTCAGCTGCTTTGATTATTATCGTGATTCTTTCTGTCCGGCTATCAATTTGAGCAGAACAGTTGACAACTTCTGCCATAAACAACACAAATGACACTTTGTCTGTGATCTTTGATATCTCTTTCTTTTCATCCTGTTTGCTTTTCATTTTTTGTTCAGGTAATGATACCCTACGACTCCCTACTTCATTCTTCTTTCCAACTTTCTTTAGCGCTTCAGAATACGATATCCCTTCCTCGACTCTGACCGTCTGAACTTGCGCCGGCTCCTTCCTCACCTTACATCCTCCGTATCCCACACTGTGCTCTCCTCCGCAATTACAGCATTTGGGACTCATTTCTTGCCCACATTGACCATATTCATGTTCACCCCCACATCTTGCGCATTTCTGTTTACCCCTGCAAACTGCCGCCACATGCCTGTACCTTTGGCACTTATAACATCTCAGAGGAGGAGGAATATATGGCCTGACCATATAACTTACAAATCCTAAGAAGACTCTGCTAGGTAGCTTATTTTCATCAAAGTGAATCATGACTGAGAAACTGTCAATTTGTTCATTGTTTCTAGTACACTTCAATCGTTTCATGTCGAACACTGTCGCTCCAGTTAAATTGTTCTTAATCGTTTCAACTTGAACATCAGGAGGTACTCCTGATATTACTCCTTTAACCCATCTTTTGTCTTCTGGAATTGAACAAATAACTTTTTGTCCTAGAATCGATTTTATTCCTAGAGCCACATTTTGTTGTCTGTTATCATTACAAAATAACAAAAGTCTACCTTCTCTTAAAGTCTTAAAGGGGTCATATGATGTGATTTCAATTTTTCCTTTCTCTTTGGAGTGTTACAAGCTCTTGGTGCATGAAGAAGATCTGTAAAGTTGCAAAGACTAAAGTCTCAAATCACTTTCCATCATTCCGATCTTTTCCTTCAGTGCTTTAGACAGTTTCAGCGGGTTAATTGCATTCAAAGATCCAGCAGCAAACTTCATCAATACCTTATACTCCTCTTTTCTTTTCCTTGACATATGACTTCCATTCTCACTGTCTGTTTCAAATATATTTCCACAAATTTTCCATTCATCTCCATTACCTCCACTTTCCACACCACACAATTCATCCTCCATTTCCGGATCACTTCCGGAATCAATGCCACTTCCTACCATGCACGCTTCAGTCACAGACCAGCTGTTGCCAATCCGCCACTGTGATCCACACCGGCCGCTTTAGTATAGGCCAGGGGTAGGCAAGTTCGGTCCTAGAGAGCCGCAGTCCTGCAGAGTTCAGCTCATAGGCACATGAACGCCACCACAAAGTCTGGTAAAAAGACTGGAAAACTCAATTTTCTTTAAGCCCCGAGTTTGGAGCGTGTCAATGAGAAACATGGTGGAATCGATGGATGCAACGTCTGTAGTTGAAGGTACATTTTTGTTTAAATTGATGTTAAAAAGTTGTCCTATTAACTTAAATTGGTCATGTTCTTGTTACGCAGCTAGTTAATGAAATCCAAGTAAAAAAAATGCAGACCCTGTTGTATTTTCTTGTAATTTATTAAAAGAAGGTACACCGCCATCTTGTGCCGACTAAACTGACTTGAACGCACCTGACGTCGTAATTACGACTTGTCAACTCGTAAGTACGAACGTCCCAGGAGGACTTGAACTCTGCCACAATTCTGCGCGCGAAATTGTGTTCTCACAATTTTGAGCACACAAAAGTGCATTTTGCACGTGCGCGATCTGAGTTTTGTGGAGAAAACATTAGTTTCGCAAAGAAAAAAGTATTTCGAGCGCATGAAAATAAATTTTGCATTTAAAATAAGTTTTTGGATGTGTGCAGACCTTCTCTTTTGCGTGTGCAACGTTTCACTAGCTTGCTCCCTTGATGCCCACCCTGGCCCCCTCAGTGCTCTCTAAATGCCAACGGCTCGCTTGTTCAACACAACCCAGCGTTACAATATGCCACAATTCCAGCCAATCAGAGACGAGGCTGCTAAATTCTGATTGGCTGCCTTGACAACCACTCACAACATTTCTTGCATTACCTCGACAGCAGAAGAGGAAAAATACAGTGCATGCATAATTATTATGCAAGTTGATATTCAGATTATATTTTTTTCCAAGCACATTTTACCAATTCCAAACAACATCAATCTTAATAACCACTATCAATCTTGTATTTAATCACTTATAATCTATATATTATTGTACATGAAGGCTGGAAGTGAAAAACGCCTTAAATTCAGGTGTGCATAATTATTAAGCAGGTTATCTTGGCTCCTGGTGATTTCACACCCAATTCTTCACCTTAATTCCTAATTATTTTTCAGTTAACATGCATCTTTTCTTCTCCACATGTTTTTGACTGACCCTGCTGACCCATTGAGCATTTTGCTGTCCAATGGTTATGCATTAACTTTGCAATTTCTAGTATTGTATTAGTTTTGAATATTTCTCATGGGCATTTAATAATTTTTAAGTTAAATCTCTTTTTTGGCTAATTTTATCAGTAAAATAAAATATGCTTAATAATTATGCACACCTGAATATAAGACATTTTTCACTCCCAGCCTTCATGAATAATTATACATCAATTATAAATGATTAAATACAAGATTAATAGTAGTTATTAAGACTGATGTCGTTTTGAATTGGTCAAATGTGCTTAGAAAAAAATATGATCAGAATATCAACTTGCATAATAATTATGCATGCACTGTATTCACTTCTGCTGTCGAGGTAATGCAAGGAATG
>NW_015505265.1:1127720-1162845 GCF_001515645.1 Sinocyclocheilus grahami | reverse complement strand
AACGAACGACTCGGAAAAACCCGAAGACTCGAGAGATGAACTAATCAATTCTCTTTCCGGCTCAGACTGCATTGGTTAAAACTTATGGGGCTGTCACGTGATGAACGAACGACTCGGAAAAACCCGAAGACTCGAACCAGGTGAACTACTTGACTAATTCCAGTACAGAACCTATATGATGTTGCGCATGCGCGACTGAACGAATCACTCCCCGAGACGACTCGTTCTTCCCGAGTCACATTAAAGATTCGTTCAAAATGAACGAATCGTTCAAGAACGACCCAACACTAATTTAGAGCACTGAGGGTGGGCATCAGGTGAGCAAGCTAGTGAAACATTGCACGCGCAAAAGAGCACACATCCAAAAACGTATTTTAAATGCAAAAATGATTTCCGTGCGCTCAAAATACTTTCTTCTTTGCGAGACAAACATTTTCTCCTTAAAACTCAGTTCCACAAAACTCGTGTCAAGCAAAACGCACGTTTGCGAACTCAAAATATGATCTTTCGCACGCAGAATTGCGGCAGAGATGTAATCCCATACTTTAGGAGCTCAGAAGAACAACATGCTAAAAGCACAGAGCTTTACGATTTTTTTTAACCCTGTAAAGCCTGACATATGAAATATTAGTTAATTAAAAATTTAAGAATTTATTGGATCTTTAGACAAAATATAAAAAAAAAAAAAAAAAAAAAAAAAATAAAAAAAAAAAAAAAAAAAAAAAAAAAAAAAAACATCAAGCTTTTAAGGCCCAAATAGTATGATTTAGTGAGAATATAGAGCTCTTACTCAAGAAAGAATAATTCAGTGGCCCAAACTGAACAGAAATATGCAATTTTGTGCAAATGTTGTTCTTCGCCAAAATTTTTTGATTAAATTCTGATAGCTTGTAATGTAAATCAATGAGATTTTCTGACAGTATTAACAAACTACTTAAATAAAATGCATGGAAATATCATTAATGAATACTAAAATGCAACTGAATAATAAAATGCAATACTTCTTCCCAATAATATGTCTGAGTAAGAAGATTATGATCAAATATATTTTATTATTATTATTATTGTACTAGTGGTAGTAATTTGGGGCATACATTGTTGAGTGATGTACAAATAAACGTTCCTCATATATTACATTTTAACCTGATAAAAATAATATTTAAAAATAATTCATAAAATAAAGCCAAGTTGCTAGTAAATGTTCATATTGCACTATTAATAACAGTATAAAGGTCATTATTTTGTTTATTTGATAAAAATCACTACAGATTTCACAGAATAAAGATGCCTGCACCACAACCTGAATGTGGACATTTTTATAATTAATCTAAAAGGCCTTTTACTAGCTAAAAAAAAAAGTATGAACTATCAGCCAGATGACAGAAGGCATGTAGTAGATTAGATTATGTTGGTAATTTAGAGGCCTTAGAAATCCACCGATCAAAGAAGGCTTAAGTGCAGATGTGAATCTACTGTAAAAATAAAAGTGTGAATTTGCCTGTTCAAGTCTCACTGGCCTAGCGAGCAAGACTGACAGCTGCTAGTATTACGGATAATGACAGAACACATTCTGACTCAAGCAAAATATAACACATGATTCGTACTTAGTAGTAAAAGTTGGGTTGTGTTCTTTACTTCAGACCTCGAGTTTGTATGTCTCCGCTTGTCTCTGAGGCTTTCAGATCGTCTGTGCATTAGACATGAAGTACAATTGATGACTCTTTCTGCACTGCAGGCTACATTGTTATGGCAGTAGGCGGTGTCAAGCAGTCTGTATAAAAGAGTCATAGAATCATTGACTCAAAAAACCTTAATCCAAGAATGAAACATAAATTGAGTCAGTGTCAGTTCTAAACAAATGATTTGTGTGAGTGATTCAACGCTTCACTCATAACTTGTGTTGTTCTTAAATGAATCAGTGTTCTTAACCTTTTGGTTGGGTGAAATGATTCAATGACTCATTCAAAAAGATCTACTGGTGTTGTTGTTCCAAATATCAGCACATCTGTGATTACCTGCAGCCAAGTCAGAGGTCTGCCAATATTTGGAACATCAGCACTCTTTCTCATTTGTACTGTATGTTGTTTCTTATACAATCCACAAAGAAAACAACTCAATCTCGTAGACTAATACATGCGCAGTAGCCGGCTGATTGTGAGACTGAAAATTTGCATTAAAAACTTTATTGCAATGAATGAACCACAGTGAAACTTATCATCCCATATGTTTATTTAAATAACAGTTTATAACACCTCAAAAGTGGAGCACATGAACCTCATATGGTTTTGGTCTCACTTGAGACTAAACAAACAATAAATGATAATCTGTGAAAATAAGTTACTTTTATAAAATAAAATAAAAACTTAGATTTGTGTATGGTCTACAATAGTAACTATCTCCCTGGCTTTGTTCAACAAGTGTATTTCACTCTCAAACAGGTGAAATCCATCCCTTATATTCCAACCCCTCCATCCCGTTCCTTATTCCTCATTCTCTACCGACTCTGTAGCACTTTGAAGTTCAGCCTCATACCGTCTCTTCAACCCCTTCAGGTATTGATGTAGGCTCTCTGGATCCAGCCGTGAGTTACGGGCCGTCTGCAGCAGTCTGGTGGCTTGACGATAGACTGCCCTCTGTTTGACCGTGTCAGGATCACTGTAATGCTTGGCCTTTGGACAACACAATGAAGACACAGGGTCAATAACCTTGTAGGCTGCCTGTATCTGATTTTTCTCCTGTACCTCTACAATATATTATTCATGAGTCATAAACATCCAAGAAGAAACATACCCACAGCTTTTGGTTGATTTTAGCCGCGACAGTTTTGGCTTCCTCAATAATGTCTGATGGGAAATTGGTAATCTCCGCTGCTCTTATACCTAACCAAACAGCTTCACTTATTATACACATTAAACAAAAGTAGTTTAGAAAAACTTGGAATCATCTTAACCCACCATAGTTGCGCTCGTCTGATTGGCCTCGGCTGAGCTGGTATGTGTAGACAACCCTGTCTCTGCCATCTTCAGTGCGGACGTGCTGAACCTGCATGTGCTGGTTCTCCACATTGGGGTAAAGAGTTTGCAGCTGGCAGAGCTCAAGAAAGTGTGTGGCAAAGAGTGTGAAGGCCTGCAGCACAAAGTTTGGTTAGTTTCTTATAAAAATACTGCTAGTACAGATGTTATAATAACAGATCAAGAATGTTTTTTTTATATCTCTCGTTATTGTATCATACATATACTCTTGATGAAGTAAATACAGCACCTTAAGATTGATGAGGAATTCACAGACACTGTGGCAGATGCCAATGCCTTCCTCGGGACTGGTGCCTCGCCCCAGCTCATCAATAATGATCAGTGACTTGGCACTTGCGTTGTGGATGATGTAAGAAACCTAAGAGTACAGTTGAGAATGAGAAAATACTTTTTTGATTGAGTACTTGATCTATCTGTATATATATCTATACGAGGGCTGTCTGAAAAGTATCCAGCCATGTAATATGAAAAATAGAGACATTTATCGAAGAATATACAAGATACAAGAAACACTGTACACAGGACAATGACGCCTCAGTCCCATTCAAAGATGATTTTAGTTTTGGGAAAAGCCAGAAGTCGCAGGGCACCAAATCTGGGCTGTAGGCGAGCTGAGTCACCTGGGTGATTAGATGTTTCCCCAAAAAACTATGCATGAGACGGGATACATAGGCGGGTACATTGTTGTGATGAAGCCACCAATCACTAGTTGTCCATAGTTGCGGCCGTTTTTGTCGGATTGCAGCTCTCATATCTTTCATATTACATGGCAGGATGCTTTCCGGACAGCCCTTATATATGCCATTGTTTGATACATACTGAGACCATGTGTACACAAAATATACATGTATAAATACAAATTTTAAGACATGACACTACATTTTTAGGTTTCATTAATCAAATATCAACAAAATTAGCTTTTTCTTCCACAGTGTCTAAAACTGACCTCTTTCATCTCAATCATAAATGTGGAGGAGTTGGTCTCAAAGTCATCGTCTACTCCTATTCTGGTGAATATCTGATCTGCAATTCGAACAGAGGCATACTCCGCTGGCAGAAAGGACCCTGGGACAAAGAAGACTTTCTAAAGTTTGTTTTGATCCCACAGGACTAGAAGAGACAGCTGGTGCTAAACCATGCACAAAGACAAGCATATTAATGCAAGATCCTAGAACCAACCCCAAACATGCTTATCATTACCCACAACCACTTACTGTATATAAGCAGTGTTTGCAAGTGTGGAAATTACAGAGAACTATGTAGTGATCAAAAAGTTAGTGAAACAAAACTTTTTTTTATATATACAGTATATATAAAAGCAAATCTGTGTACCTATCTGAGCCATTATCTGGCAGAGGGCCACCTGTTTAAGGTAGGTGGACTTGCCACTCATGTTGGGGCCTGTTATGATCACAAAATTGCTTCCCTCAGAGATGTAGATGTCGTTGGAGATTTGTTGTTGCCCAGAAATGCGCTCCAAGATTGGGTGGCGACCCTGCTTTATTGCCAACGTATCAGTGAATTCAGGACGCACTGTAGGAAACAAATCATTATATTTATTTATACTTTTAGGTTATTAAAGAAAACCTTGGGTACTCAGACTTGTATGGCTTAATATAATGCAAATTATGTCTCTTACTGAATATGTAGTAGAAAACACATGAAAGATTTGTTATTTAAAAAAATCCACATCGTCTTATATTTTGGACTGTGGGGGGTGCCATTATTCTGAAGACATGAAATAGTGAGCTTTTTTGGCTTTTTGTTGTCGACAAGAAAAGCTATGTAAGTCTTTCCTAGTGATAAGAAAAGGAGAAAAGAATGGGAAGATGCCTGTGGACGAACAAAACTCACGCAAAAAAGACCCATGTCTTAGTTCTCTCCACTTCAGCTCTGATGCCTTTGAGGCTTTTAGTAGACCACAGCTACTGAAAGAGCTTACAAATGGCAGAGACAAGAAACGCTAGATGCCATCCTGGCAGGATGTAAACATGCCAACGCTTGTCATGATGCCACAGCCACTGAAGGATTTTCCCAGCGCAGATTTCACTCTATATCCATGGGCGTTTATACTCCTTGTGAGGAAAAATCGATGCTACGGCATTTGGTTTAAACCTATGCTTATATCCATCTCATCAGTATTTTATTTTGCGAGTTGTGTATTCCAAGTTGTGTTGCGGTAAAAATAGCAACAGGTAGCACAAGTAGCTCACAGAGTGCAACAATTTTACATCATCGAAATAATGGTGCCCCCATAGTCCAAAATATGTATAAAACGATGTGAAAATTTTTTTTTTAAATAACATAAATCTTTCATAAATTTTCTACTACATTATTCAGTAGGAGACATTATTTACATTATATTAAGCCATACAAGTCTTAATACCCAGGGTTCCCTTTAAATAATAAAAATAAATCAATGTTATCAATAGCTAAAAGGAGGGAAAAAATTATTTGCTCACATAAATGTAACAACGTATATTATGCTTATCTGGTTCTTAAACATTACCGTAATCTGAGACAGTGCAAGCGTGAGCCAAAGAGAGCAGCATGTCTAGCATTGACACAGCATCAGACAGTTTGTACAGGCAGTGGATGTGTTCACAGACATCACTCATTAACCTGGACACCACCCTGCAGTTTACATAAAAACCATCTATGCTTAAAATGCTGCATTTTTTTCTCATTCTTACACTAGTTATCTTACAGAAGTCAAACGTATTTTGATCTGCTATATACTCACACATAAGACATGTGGAAAATGTCTTTCAAAGCCTCCTCACAGTGGTCATTCATTTTCATGAGGTCTACAGTGGTGAAGCCATAGTTGTTCTTCTGTCTGGTCACCTATAGTGTTTAGAATCAAACCACTGGCAAACACTTGCTACCAACACTTTAATAATAAATAACACTTTTAATAATAATAAACATCTGGCTTGCATGAACATATATGATGTATTTAATATATGTTACATTTAACACACTTATGAAGACGTTCAGTAAAGTTTTAAAAGGTAATTTCTTTCGCTCACTTTGATGAACTCCTCTGGTAACTTCCCCCCAGGTAAGACCCCACCCTCCAGCTTCATTTGAATAAAGAAGCCACGTGTGTTGCTGAAACTTGTCCGGAGGGGTAGGCTGTACTTCTCTCCAAGCTGAGCCACCAATCCTGATCAGCAATAGCACAACACATCAATAATGCTGACGTTCATGACAAAACATATAAATAGGATGGAATGTGGAAAGATCTGATTAGTAACTGATATAAGTGACTGCGACATGTCATTTAAACATACACGTCTGACCACATTTACAATGCCTATTTGAGATGAATAAACTTTTTATTAAATTATGAAATTTAATGAACATTATAAATGGATCTCAGGAACAAAATGTAATAATAAAACTGTATTTAACTCCTGTAATGGTAAGGGATCATCTATTGTGGTGGTGTGTTTAGGGCAAATTAACTGGTAATTCACAATTCACAAACAAACCTTTTCACACTCTACTGAAGTTAAGGAGCTCACCTGCTATGTCATCTACCACTTCTGTGTAGGCTCGCCGTGCAATATCTAAGAATTCGCTGACGTTGGGCCGCACAGCATAGCACTTCTGTGTGCGCATGGTCAAGCTACCTTTCATGTAGCTGGTGTCATCATTAATCAGTGATTTGATCTGATCCAGAATGCTGTTGAACCTAAACCAACACAAATGAGAAAAACATTAAAGAAGAAATAGTAGTTTCTGTTGGGCTGCATGCTAGAACTCTAATTAAACCTTCAAATGCATATATAAAATGCTGATTGATCTCGACACACATGTGGGGCTCATAGAACCTCCTTGTGGTATACACAACACATCATCTACTCTTATGAAAGGACAGGCTTATATTTCATGTTAAACAAAAATGGCCAGTGCAAGATGTTAGCACATATGCAAATATAGTTCACTAATTGTATTACCTGCTGTCATCAAGTGAGGTGTAATATGCTTCCAACAAGGCTGTTTTGGAATGTGACAGCATCGCCTAATCAGGGAAAATATACTTATATGTGGCATAATTACATATGCAACTGAGCATTTTAAAAGGCCTTCTCAACCAAGTCAGAAAAAAATACACTCAGTATACAATCATGACATATAGAGATTTACATAATTACAGGTGTTTCATGACTTTCCTTACACTTACCAAAATGCTACAAGTGCTAGTAAATAAGGTCAATTGATTTAACTTTGACTTTACGCTGAGGTGAGATGACTACTGCTCTTATTGGTAGCTGAAAGCATTAAAATATATGTCAAAATATGGGTACTGCAATTCTTTGGAAATCTGCTGAGCTTTCCACAGACATATTCAGTACAGGCCTGAATGACTTTGTGTCTTACAGTACTATTTGACAGTATTTTTAAGAAATGCATAGGCACGAGTTACCTTCAATGATGGGACGAGTTCCAGAGTATGCTTCAGCTGAATTACTTGCATTATTTTTGCTTCAGCCACTGGTATCTACAAGATTAAACCATAAAAAAGATTATCTTTGCTAATTAGAGTAACTGCTCAACTTAATCTAACAATGGTGGCTTAAAAAGTCATTTTAAAGATGAAAATCTTGAATTTACAAGACAAAAAGCTCTCTTGCTGAAGGATTTTGCATAGTATTTAACTAGACCTCCTGAAAAAAAGTAATGACATGCTAATATAAACTGAATTTTAGTGAACATTTTGTAAAATCAATTACTCACCAAATCGCCCTGAATAAGAAAGCAACATTATTTTGGTCAATACTTAAATTGGTAAATGTGCTTCTTATGCATACCGTCTCTTGCTTTGGGACCTGAATAAGAGCAGACAGCAGATCATCTATATCCAGGAAGTGTGCAATGGCTGTGAATTAAAGCACAACATCAATAAAGTCCCGCCAGGTACGGCACTTTTTCTGGACAGAGATCAGAAGCCCCAATGAGGATATTTTTTCTAAATTAATCCAGACTTTTATAGATGCATATAAGGTTGAAAATATCAAAGGGGTCATAGGCAAACTGTATAGTGCAATCTCTTCAATGAATAAAAATTCAACGGAATACATCAGACAGCGATGGGAGAAAGACATGAGGGAGGAATATCCCTCATGACGTATGGCTTCTTGCATGGAAAACTCAGTATTCTATGACTCATTCATTAATCTGAAGAGATTTTGGGTGGAAATGTTTGATCAGATTTTGATCATGACCCCTACGCAAAAAATTAAGTTCTCTGGGAAACAGCACCCTTGCTGGAGGGAGTGTGGTTCTGTACAAGCAGACTCTGACCACATTTTTTGGTTATGTCCACATATTCAGTATTTTTGGGGAAGAGCAGGGCAATTAATATCAAGGGTAATAGGCTTTAACATAGATGTGTCATTTCCCACTATGTTTCTAGGGGTCACACTGGAGGGTTTGAATAAAAGGTGATAGTTATCTCTAAAAGATTTTTTTAGTGGCATGCAAGAAAGCAGTTACTAAATGTTGGCTTAAGGGAAGCCCTCCCGATATGGATCTTCTCCTAAGTATTGTCAGTCAAATATGTACTATGGAAAAAATGACCTTCTCCCTACGGTTACAGAAGAATAAAGGGGGAAATTATTGGAGGAAATGGGACTGTTATATACTGCGAACAAGCAATGGCTAGATTTAGAAGTGCACATCAACTTCTGTACTATGTGGTTCTTGATTTCTTGTAAGACCTCATGTAACTGTTGTCGTTAATTGTTTTTTTTCTTTTCTATTTATTTATTTTTTTCTTCTCTTTCTGCTCTTTTTTCCTCTGTGAACCCGAATGTCTTGTGGTAGATATTTTGGTTTCTGTTTTCTGTTTGTGTGTTCTAAAACAAAATCTGTCAAAAAATAAAGTATAAAAATTTTTTTTTTTAAAAAGGTCCCGCCATGGTGTGGTGCCACTCAAAACATTTAGGCATCTGGTTAATATTAATATTTTATAATTGTGTGTGCAGTTCCATGTAGGTGTGATTCAGGAGCTTAAGAGCTTTAGAAATCACCAACAAATTACTCAATAACAAGTAAGGCCTGTTTCATACATAAACAGCAATAAGCTGTGCATATTTGTTTAGCACCCATATGGACAGTTTACAGTATTCGCTGTAAAGGTTGGTAACCTGCTTTTTGTGAATTTTGTTATTGTATTCAACTCAGTACTCACAAATAATTGAAAAAAAATTGTAATCTGTGTAATTAGGCTAATAACAAAGTAAATGTGGCATTCCTCCTCATGTAAATTATATTTCACTAAGTTTGCAATAATATCTCCTGATAACAATGGCTGTTACAAATGCAAATTCTCAATACAGTAACCTAGAAATAACTTTTTACTATATAGAGGAACTGTTACCCAGTAACACCGTCAGTGTGAAATCACAACTTTAGTAAACTGCTTATGCATGTGGTGCAGTACAGACCTAAAAAAAACATATAATCACAAGCAAAAGAGCCTCAAACAAAAGGGTGAAACGAGGAGAAAAAGATCCTGGAACAATATTCCCTAAAACTGAGACACTATGAAATGTAGTGTTATTACCATTCTTCAGACCAAAGAAGAGCTCCTCATTTTGCAGCAGCTCCTGGAAATGGATCAAAGAGAAGATTATTTGATTAATGACAAAACAACAGAATGAAAAAAGGCAGACAGATAACAGGTAATCACCTGTATGGTGTCCAGGCGTGAGTTGATAGTGACCACATCCAGCAGGGGCTCAAGAATATTAGAGCGTAACCGTCGCTCCCCACCAGCAGTCTTAGTGTAGTTTAAGACCCCAAACAGAGTGTTTTTACTTCTGCATACAACAGCATATGGTTACTGACATTCAGACACAAGCTAATTAAATGAGTATAGTCAACATAGTTCATAATTACAACATATTACAAAGGCACAGCTTTCTGTGCACCTCTATATATCCCCTCTAACACGCAATAGAAATCTGTGTGCTTTTTTACTTTCCTTGGTAAGTACTTAAATATGATAAAGTGTGTGAAACAGTGCTAAGCTTGGGATAGGAGATATGTAGATCTTTGTGGATGACAGGTGATTGAAATCTTTGTGGAACTTTCAGTTCAAATTCTGTAACATAAATATATGCAGGTCAACATAAAACTGCAGAATAGTAATGTCCTCTAACCTGTGATCTCTGTGGTTCACTACTAGCTCCAAGTTGCTGGCTGATATTGCATCAATCATGGCTGTCTGCTCACTGCCAGTGAAGATCACTTTCAGTGACTTAGGAGCATATATTGAGTTCTGAACAAACTCAAAGTATTTTAGTAGGGCAGATGCAGAAGCCAGGCAGTAGTATCTACAGACAGAAATGTTTCATTTGATATTGTTTAATCAAATTTATCAGAGTTACTACACATTATTGCATTTATAAAAACACATTCATATCACTCATCTGAAACAGAATTGAAACAGGCAAATAATTCACACTGACACAATGAAAGGTCACGTAGGAGGAGTTCCTACACTACTACTAATAATGTGACTTATGTACATCCAGAATCCTGGAATTAAAACAATACTTGAAAAAGAACCCTGGGAATCCATTACTTACTTGGTTTGCACCTCCATCAGGACAGTGCTGAACTCAGGGACACAGAGCTGCTGTATGTACTCCAGGCCCTTCTTCTCATTGAAGTACTTCCTCTGAACGGCAGTGAATGTGACTGACTACATAGCAAAAGCAAGTATTCTGCACTCAGTGTAAAGAAGCAGCTGTAATTCTGAATTAAATCAGATGAAGGTGTGTGCACCATCTTTAACAATAGTTTTAATTTACAGCCTGTAAATTGTAAGTCACCCAGCCCTGATTTATAGCCAGGATAGATGCAGTAAACATGTATGATACCGGAAAAGTCTCTGTGATGAGGGTGTAGAGTTTGGTTCCTTGTCCTCTCACACTAGCAGTGTCTGGCATCAGAATTTCCAGAGGCATCAGGTTATGCAGCTTGGTAATAACCTGTATTAAAATTAAGCATAATTTTGAATGTGTTAGTTTTACAAAGAATGTTGTCCTCTACTGCATGATACTGTCTATGGGTAAAAATATATTTTCTTCACTTTGAAAGCATATTAAATAGCAATAAATGGTTAAAAACGAAGCAATGACTTTACATAAAGACCAATAAAAATCTGTTTTCTTGGTTACACTACATTCTGGGCAATAGGGCTGTGACGGTTGCCATGACAACCAGCGGTAGTGCACGTGACGTCACGCACTCTATAACAAGCATAATACAAAGTTTTGTATACAAGTGTAATAACAGTAATAGTTGCAAATTGTTTTATTTAGACTATAAGTCTATGGTAATTCACAAATTACCTCAAACGCCATACACAGCGTTTCCTTTAGATTGGCAGGTTTGAGCGCAGAAAAATACAGTTTATGCATTTAGCGAATAAATTTTGTGTTGGGCGATGGACCTTGTTGGGAAACCAAATACTACATCGCCAATCTGGAGCCATCTCCATTCATGTCACCCATCCGCATTTGTACAAGTGTCTTCAAGTTCCCGTGATCGCAAACGCCTGGCTGGTCAGGTTTGGTGGTGAGGCTTTCTCCAAACTGTCCAAATACAAATGAGACAGCGATAAATAAAAGATGTAAACAAGAAATGTGGCAACGATTCCTATTTCAAAGAGAGCGCGTGCAGACTAGGAGTTAATGCGCCCGCTTGCTTGGCGGCAGAACAGTGAACCGTGTCTACACCAGACGCGACACCGCCGTTGCAACAGGTTGAGTCTGTCTAGTGTCTACACAGGACATTTGAACTCTGTGTCAGTACCTCATAAACAGGACGAGGCAGTTTACTGTCGGGGATTAGTCGTGTGGCGCCGCATCCAGTGTAGCATAACTGATTATAATGAGTTCTATAGTATTTTGTCGTGTCGCTCCGCGCCGCTCGCGTCCGGTAGACAGGGTGTTTTTAAATTTCTTATTTAGGCTAGTTTCTTGTTTAACTGTATTATTTCTTTGATATTTATTTGAGTGTTTTGCAGGCTGCGTATTCACTGACGGAAGTGCTAAAATAAACACGCACGTTTGTTAATAGATGATTAAGCCTCATTTATTATTACTGGTGTTTCATATATATATATTATACATAAATTATATATATAATTAATATTAATTACGGTATATATAGGCCTATATCAACACCGTGCCACTGGCGGTAGTTGGTCCATTACCACCGCAGTGGTAAAAATCTGCCACTGTCACAGCCCTGCTGGGCAGTCATTTTAAAATCTTTTTTCTGACATGGCACACTGTGTGAAGGACTATGTTCTGGAGAATTGCCCAGAGCAAAGCATTTTAATAAACTTTATATAAAAAATTTCAAACATACTATTTGTATGTTATGGGGAATTGCTTAAATGAGTTTAATAACTAGAAGAACCACTGTGCGCCTATGGAATGGATACAGCCACTATTGAGTGTTTTGGGGTCATCATATTTTTATTTACTTTTTGTATGGCCTGTTATTAAAGCATCTATGAATTTTGTATTTACCCTGTAAATGTTCTTAATTAAAATAAGTCATGCTGGGAGAAAATTCTATTAGATTATGCCATGTAATGGATAGTGTAAACTTAAGTTTCATAACACTGTTTAGTACAATAAAAAAAATTATAAGCACAGTGTTGCTGTTTTAAACTCAATTAAATATTACTGTCAAAATGACTTTTTTGCAATCTATAACAGGTTTCATCTTTACCATACCCTTGATCCAACAAAAGACAAGCGGTTTGGAGAATGGATGGATCGTTACCTTAGCATAAGTTCCAGTGTCTGCAAACTGTGAGAGAACCAGCTCTGGGCATCTCACATTGATACTGGCCATGCCAATCTCCCCCCGAGCTAAACCACGTCCCTCCACCACAGCCACTATCACAGAGGCCGCATGAGACGCAGATGCAGACGCAGACGCAGATGAAGACGTTGTCACTATGTTAAAAGAGTTGTACAATGAGTTATGTATAATTAGTTATGAGGAAATTATCAGTTTTAAGATTTAATCAGGACTACAGAAAGAGGCTTAGTTAGCTGCATACTGTTGAGGTCTCTCTGAGGGGTTCGGCCATGGAGTGAGAGTGCAGGCGTGGCCCTCAGATGTGGAGTGCTGGAGCTCCAGGAGTGGACAGATGAACCCACAGAAGAGCTGATCCTGTCTGCTCTTCCACTGATGTTTATCAGGCGCTGAGCTAAGGAGAAAGCGCAGAACTCATAAATTGATATGGGTTTTTCATCCATATATCTTGTTTTCTAAAGGATTTTGTGAGGAAATGTCTTTCAAAAGAAAAGCTTGTACATTTGTACAAAAGTTGGACCTTTTTTGATAACCAAATTGAAGAATAAAAAAATGATTTGCATTGACTGAAAAATTATTTGCAAAGTCCCTGGACTCAAACATCTTTTTAGTTATTGTGACGAGTGGAGCGGGGCCGAGGGCCGTGGGAGCGGAGCGAGGCCGGTGGAGTTTAAAGATGATGAGCGACACCTGCGCCACTCACCGGTCTCGAGTCCCATGGAGGTGCTCCGGAAGGATAAAAGGAGGAGCGTCGACATTGGAAGACGAGAGAGGACCAGGCCTGGACTTTATTTGTGTTTTGTGTCATCTGTTAGGAGCTGCCGCTTTACTTTTGTGTTTGTTTATTTTGTTATTAAGTGGTTTAAATGTTGGCCGGTACCCGCCTCTTTCTTCCCGTCCTACGAACTGTGTTACAGTTATGTTTCTCAGTCCACATTATTTTCACTGGTGCTTTTAGGGAGCCAAACAATCATGGGCGTAGCTTGTGGTCGGGTGGACCCCTAGCCACTTTACTAAATATTTTATAAAGAATAATAATAAATAAATATTTTCAACTAATAATTAAATATGCATATAATGTAGTTAATAATACATTTAAATTGTTATTTTAAGTAATTCATATGGTATTCATATGGTATATGAATCACATGGTAAAATGCTTGCCTGCTGTGTGCCATAAAAGGATATTCAGCATTTTTTATAACATAAACGAACTGCAGAGAAATATGGAGATAACAAAAAAAGTCAGATAAAGATTTCTATGCAGTGTTTGACTCCGGACCATCATACTGAATCAGGTGATCCACAGGACGCAGCCGTTTTACCAGCTCAGTGCTCTACATTTATGTAGACCAGTGTTTCCCAACCTTTTTTTAGTCGCGGCACAATTTGGAAATTTTAACAAACTTGTGGCACCCTACAAAATTAATTTTGTCTCAATATTTGAATTTCTAACTTCGATATGATAATTTGAAAAGTATAGATATTCGGTACAACAGGGAAGAACTGCAGAATATATTGTCATACAGATATTTTTTATATTATTAAAAAATTTTGTCCATCAATGGTGGCAATCAGTAGGCTAATTTCTAATGAAGAGACCAATCTATATGACAGATTTTAATGTAGGCTTTTATACATATGTAAACATTATTTAATTACCATTATAACTAGCTATCTCACAAATGTTTGCTCACTCAGTGTTTTTTTTATTTTACAGTGGGGTAATTTTGTGGCGCATCTCTAATTATTGGCAACATCAGAAATGGATATTATATAATAGATGCTTTTTTGAACATTTTAGCAATTTAAAATTATTAAAAAATTATTTTTTTTACACGGCACCCCGGTTGGGAAACACTGATGTAGACCATTTACATCTAAATGTTATTTAATTTACAAAGAACAAAACCTAAAAATAGATTTTAGAATATAAACCGTTTAATCATCTATTTTTAGTAAGACTTATTAAATGGAAAGTGTTTGTACACCTGCCATTGTGCGTTAATTGAAGCCCAACAAATGTCTTTTTTAAAACAGTGGATGAATAATTCACTCCTTGATTTGCTTAATAAAAGCCTCCTTTTGAGATCGTGTTGACAAACATGTTTATTGTGCATTATTTTCAACGTGTTTATTACTAAGTTTAGTGTGGCAAAATAGAAGAGCAGCCTTGCGATGTATCTGGTTGCCATGACAACCGCATGCGCTTATTGCTCTATGCAGAGGTGGAAATGGCCAAAATTCACTGGGGGGGACTCTAGCTTAGAAAGGGGGAGGGGATAATAATGGTAATTTTAGATTACCTTTCGGATGTATTTAATTATAAAACCCTTTATAATCTATAATAACATTAAACTTATTTCATATTTTCTCTAAACCTTCTTGGGACATTAAGACAGGCACCTGCAATTCTGGCCAAATTAAAGATACATTGCGTGTGAATTTGCACATGTTATAATGTAAGCATCATTAATGGCCCTGTAACGGGGCTGATGAGACGTGAGATGTGTGGATCCATCTGCAGGCTTTATTAAAGAGACGTAGTACACAGGCAGGGTCAAAACAATGGCAAACAGGTATATGGCGGGCAAAACACAAGAATAGTCCTAGGGCTAGCGTAGGTCACCGATCAGCAGACAGAATCAAAAGGGGCGAGACGAGCCATAAAAAAATGAGAATGATTATTAATGGTCTCTAATTGGCCTGTTTAGCTAAGCCCTCAAAACACTCAGTCCCAGATTAACACAGTGTAGTGCCGCCCTAGGGTGACCACATTTAAAGTGTCCTTTAGTGACTGACGCGCACTTTACAAATGCAAATGTTGCCGCTTCAAACGACAGGTTTTACGGCAGGAAAATCAAACGCTCATTCTGCTCTGCACCTCACAAACCTTCTGTATTCCGCCAGAGAGGACTGCGACTGCAACGCATCGTCATTTGGATTACTTTTGGCACGGCTTTTGACATTTTTGCAATAAATAAATAAACAATAAACAATACAGAAATAGTTATGTTTAGGTTTAGAGGTAAGAGTGGGATTAGCAACTATAAATATTAAACTATAAAAATATTTTTAATGCTATTGTTACTAAAATGGTTATTCTGCATATTTCGGTCAATTGTGTTTTATATCCTTTTATATTAGCTATAAAATGGGTAGGTTTAGGTTTGGGGGTAGGTTAAGGAGTCTAAAAATCAAAATTGCTTATTGATAAAATTATAAAAATCTTAAAGGCATTAAGCTCTTTTACAAAGTCTTGATTTTGTTTTGGGGGTGTACTAGAACAGGCTCTCATACTCGGTTGTTCAAAAAACACATTATTTTTCACATATTTTACATTATTACAACACCTCTCTCACCAGTCTGGCATGAATGGCTTGAATAGTTCCTGTATCAAATGAAGGCCCGCCTTCTGAAATACGAAATGTGCTGTGATTGGTTAGCTGGGCCAGTGTGTGTTGTGATTGGCAGGACTCGGTGCCTGGTCGGGAAATATCACGCCTCTTACCATAGCCACCTGCAAGCTTCAGTGTAAATATTGCGTCAATATCAAATCAATTTAAGCGCGATTTAAACCCAGATGATTGTAACCACTCTAAGTTTGTCTGCCTTGGGAAAGCTAGCGTGTCTCCGACATAGTGATAACACTCGTTGCCTTCTCTAGTGCAGCTCAGCCAGGTCTCGTCCCATTCGTCGATATTTGTGATGTCACAAATCCCGGAAAATATGTGCTGTTGTCCAAACGAGTCGTTCGTTGTAGTTTTTGAAAAGTGATTTCTGTTCAATAAAATATCTTCTTTTGAATTGGACTTTGAGCTTTGTAACTTCGCAGATCTTTTTTATGCTCAAACAGCAACATTACAGACCTAACCCTAACTAAAGTTAAAAAAGTGAAAAAGCATAATAGGACCCCTTTAATGATATAAAAGATACGTAAATATTTTATGTTTTTTAGCTAAAAATAAGTAGCGATTTGTTTGTTTTAAACGTTGAAATACGTCTAAATTGTACGTTTTAGCATCAATAAAAACATAAAAAAATTTACATTTTGTGCTTGTAAATGTTACATATTAATACCTACGTATAAACAGTGAGACCAGGCTGGACCTGACCCAATCACAATTCTTTATATATGCAAATATTTTATATTCTCTCTGTATATATTGTATCATTAACTGTTCATTTTGTATCTGCATCTCTTCCAGCAAAATAATATATATGCAAAACATGAAAAATATTTTAAAGGTCAAGTCATTATCTTAATCACTTGGTGCCCCCTTATTGGCTGGTGCCCCAGGGCACTCACCCAATCCCATCTATGGATAATCCGGCCCTGAAAACACTTCTTATTTAGTGGTACAGTATTGCATGATTTGTAGATATTTAATAGTTTACACTTTGCATAAACGTTTGCAATTAGTTTTTAAATAGTAACTTTACATTCTTAAGGACTCTATGCCGCTTACATTTCTTTTCAGGAGCACTTGTGATCTGATCATTAACAGAAATTAACCTTCCCATTATAAGGCGATATTTGACTCCTTAAAGGGATAGTTCACCCAAAAATGAAAATTCTGTCATTAATTACTCACCCTCATGTCGTTACAAACCCGTAAGACCTCCGTTCATCTTCGGAACACAAATTACAATATTTTTGATGTATTCTGACAGCTCTCTGACCCTCCCATAGACAGCAAGAGTACTACCACGATCAACGTCCAGAAATGTAGCAAGGAGATCGGTAAAATCATCCATGTGACATCAGTGGTTCAACCATAATATTACGAAGCTACGAGAATACTTTTTGTTGCGCAAAAGAAAAAAAAAACTACTTTATTCAACAATTCATCTCCTCCTCACCCTAGCGCCATTTTGGAGAGTATCCACTGAACGCAAACAGCGTATGTTGTTCTGTGTCAGCCGCACCAGTCACATCAGTGACTCTCATTATGAATGGGTCATTGAATCATTGACTCACTAGATTTGTTCAAAAACACAGATTCATTCATAAATGAAACAGCCCTGTGTTTGCTTGGAGATGCACATTGGCTCAGCTGTGACTTTGGAACTATTTTCGTTGACAAAATGGAACGCAATCAGACAACAGTGTTCCTAAAATGTAAGTCACTTAATAATAACTTTTGTATAAAATCAAAAATGTATAAAATTGTCATAAATTCCCTTTAAAAGCTTTCACTTGTCTTAGTTCATCGTGATCTCACAAACTTCCATTTTAATTAATGAAGCTCTCTGCACTGCACACTGAAGCATTATTTACATCGTCTCTACACTTTGTTTGTTATAATGAATGACAAAAACCGCAATCTGCTTTCACGATCTGTGCTGTGAGGAGCAGCACGAGCACTGAAAGAGAGGTATTTCTATTGGCTGCAGTCTGCAGGTATTATGGCCAATCACAAAAGACGGCATTGCACAGCGAACCACAAATATATACAAATACAAATATATGGCACTAGGTTTATGTGTAGAACTGGGATTGCTTTCGTAGTCTTTTGAATTGATAGAATATAGAAATCACTTTAATTTCCAACTAAACCTAACCAGTTGAAAATTAAACGCCGTCCCCCCTCGAAATTCATTCCCTGGACACCGTCCCCCGCATCCCCCCCCCCATTTCCAGCCCTGGCTCTATGTAATCATAGTAAAATCACTTTTTTTGAGCACACACAATTCTTGTTTGATAAATTAAATATAAAGAACCATATTTTTTTTGCTCATCTGCAAAATGAGCCGATCGGTTACTCAAAACCTGATATGATAATGCAATATGATCCGAGCCGTGGGTTTTGTGATCCGTTGCACCCCTACTCTCTTGACTTGTTATTTGAAGAAAAAAAGCAATCACTGACGTTTTTAATCATGCTGATTTGTCGGCAGTGAAGTTCAGTCAATGTCTTTTTTTTTATTATTTGGGCTACTTAAATTCATTTTGGGCTACCAAAATCTGAAGAATGTCTGTCCGAAGTGCTACCAGCGATTTTGAAATTTTGTGAGCCCTGATTTGTTAAAGAACCAAATCAGGTTTAGTTATCATGCTCAGTTTGTTTTATCTAGATTTTACCCATTTATTTGATGTGTTATAGCTTTCAATTCACCTCCAATCGGTGTTGTGTCTGTGAACACAGCTGTCAGAGCACCAGTATCAGTGGCAATGCTTGATCCTGGACACACACTGTTCCTGTGTGAAGTCAGTAGGCCAGAAGATGACGGAGGATCCTGCTGTCTACGGGTTACATGGCTGTAGTCATTCAGGTTATGTGGGGTTAGAGTGCTGCTGCTCGGCCCGGCCTCAGAGCTCGAACCCGGGGTCACCTCTTCAGTGCTGCTACAAAACATCTGTCTCGGAGCTTCAGAGAATAACAAGAGAAAACCTTCAATAGGCCTCAAAAGTACTGTGAAAATAAACCAAATGTGCTAAAGCAATAGTAGATTCCTATTGCTAAATATTTCTCCAAATAATAAATTCCTAAGTATAAAATTATAACAACAAAAAATGTAAGACATTATACAGGACAGTATACGTTTTTTAGATAACTTAGGTATTTAACTTCTATGTCACAAATTAATCTAAAATATCTTAAAATCCTAAAATATCATTTATAATAGGCTACTCCTAAAATAGTAATCTAGCCATCTAACGTTAGTGATGTAGATACTGTAGCACATAAACATAGGGCAGCACATTCAACTCCTTTACAACAAAATATACTTAGTTTAACTTTAAAGAACGTAGATGTTTATTTATAGTGCTTTTATGATAACGTTTTATTAAGTCGAAGCCCTGAAGCTGATTTGTTCATAAAAAGTAGCGTAGAAGGATTCTGGCCGCTTGGCTCTACTGTAAATAAACTTTTCTTTTGGAATATTTCTATTTGTGTTCAATAGTATATTTGATTATACAACCATTCTTAAAACATTTAAGTGTTTTATATAGTGGGGGAAAAAAGAGCATTTACTCACCTCAGGAGCAACCAAAATCTTGACGGAGAATAAACGGTCGCCTCCGGCGTTTGATTTTCGCGCCAATATCAGCTTCACTTATGCTCGCGTGCTAATGCTGGTAACTATCGTCGTTTCTTTTTTCTTTTACAAAATATTGAAACGTTTTTCGCAACACACTCTTTTCACCGAGCTAGCCAACATAACTTAGGTATTGAACTTCGATTTCACAGATAAATCTAAGATCTTGTTATAATCCTAAAACGATACAGAGCTGAAATGATTGATTTGCAGTCATTATGTGCTGTTGTGCCATCTAGTGGTTATATACTGTAGCACATAAACATTCAGTAGGGCAGCAAATTCGACTCCTTTACGTCAAAATGTACTTAGTTTACTTTAATAAAGTGTAAGAACTTATATGTTTATTTATAGTTCTTTTAGAATAACGTTTTATTAAGTCAAAGCCTTGAAGCTGATTTATTCATAAAAAGTAACGTAAAGGTAGAAGGATTCTGGCCGCTTGGCTCTACTGTAATTTACCTCATGAGGAAAATTACATTACATCGGTCATCATTTACATCGAATAAACTTTTCTTTTGGGATACTTCTATTTGTGTTCAGCAGTATATTTGATTATACAACCATTCATTAAAGGGGTCGTATGATGTGATTTCAGGTTTTCCTTTCTCTTTGGAGTGTTACAAGCTCTTGGTGCATAAAGAAGATCTGTAAAGTTGCAAAGACTAAAGTCTCAAATCCAAAGAGATATTCTTTATCAAAGTTAAGAGTCAGCCACACCTACCTAAGGCTATGTTCATGCTTGGCGTCTTTTTTTAGTGAGAGAAAAGCTGGCAGCGTTTCTGTTACAAATAGCAGCCGAGGGAGTCTTTGGTTGCTATAGCGACATCTGCAACAGTAGCCTAGCGCTGCGTGGTGCAAAAATGTCGCGAAAGAGGAAATTGGCTCTCGAGTTGGATTTTGAGTTAATGTCGGTTTACAACGACGTTTGTGTGTGCACGACATTATACGGGGAATGGTGCTTACAACTATTTAGTTCAGGAGCTCCGGTTGGATGATGCACGGTTTGCGGCATATTTTAGACTAAACATTAAAACATTAACTCCTTGTGCTCCGAAACTAGTACACTCAGTTTATCTACCGGCACCTTCTCCATTTTTTTCTTGTTCTTGTTGTTATGGAAACGACAGGTCTCACTCGCTTGTCATTGGTCAGCTGTCAAAAAGGCGCTTGACGTAGGGCGTTCTTTTTCAGAAAGGTTCAACTTTTTTCAACTTGAGAAGACGCTCTGAGCTGCAGAAAAAGACGCTAGCGGTGGCGTTTAAAAAAGCGCTCAGAACTTTTTTGTTTTGAAAACAGGTTTACGCCATAGGATTATAATGTAAAACAGACGCTGGCCGCTTCAAAAAAGACACGCCCTAAAACGGCTCGTTCGAACACGCCCCCACATGTCTACGTCACTATGTGGGAAGATTTGCATAACGCCGCCCAAATGTTCACGCAAAGAAAGAAGGCGTAACTTTTATTCTCGCTGTAGTATTGTTGTTGCCGTCACCGACATGTCGTGAAGACGCTGTGTTCCTCATTGTTAAAGCGAAACTACTTTGTTTGGTCTTCCAAAAGAGGACACGACTACAAATAAGTGGTTAAGTTGTATTTACAACACTGTTCCAGAACACTTCAACCCAAATATTCAGATGTGTCCAGCGCATTTTATGGAGGACTGTTTCCTGATCCTGGGAGAGTAACGTTAGACTACAATGCCGGCTGTTCTGACTCACGTAAGTACGTTTTCATTTAAAGAATTTGCCACTGATGATTCAAACGTGAGTTTTAAGCAGCGTAGAGTAGCACTTGTAGTTTGTCATTTCTCTGATCACAAATGCAGACATGGTTTTATGGTTACGCGGCGCGATGCAACGCAACGCGTAAAAAGACAGTATAAGTCATTATAATCCGTAATTATGTCCCCACTGGATGCAACAAATGCCTCATTTATAATGGGTAGGTATGTTTTTGTCTCGTCGCTCCGGGCCGGGACACGGCATCACAGTATGGTGAGGGGCGTAACATTCCGTCACACGCTTGAGGTATTCGGCCAATCACAACACACTGAATAGCTGGCCAATCAGAGCACACCTCACTTTTCAGACCGATGAGCTTTGTAAAAATCAACATGTTTCAGAAAGGTGGGTCATAGAGGAGAAAATATAATGTACAGTATGTGGAAAATAATGTTTTTTTTTTTACTTTAGACTGCATAAACATTTCATTACACCAAATACACAAAATAATGTTATTTTTAGCAGCATCATATGACCCCTTTAAAACATTTAAGTGTTTTATATAGTGGGGAAAAAAGAGCATTTACTCACCTCAGGAGCAATCAAAATCTTGACAGAAAATCTGGCGTTTGATTTTCGCGCCAATATCAGCTTCACTTATGCTCGCGTGGTAATGCTGGTAACTATATATTATTATCGTTGTTTTTTCTTTCTCTCTCTTTTTTCTTTCTTTCTTTCTTTTTACAAAATATTTAAACTATCATTAAATCATTAAAAATCTTATTATCTTTAAGATGTTATGATGTTATGTTATAAGATATATTTACAATAGGAGTAAAATGTTGCTCTAAAGGCATAGAGGAGAAAATATAATGTACAGTATGTGGAAAATAATGTTTTTTTTTTTACTTTAGACTGCATAAACATTTCATTACACCAAATACACAAAATAATGTTATTTTTAGCAGCATCATATGACCCCTTTAAAACATTTAAGTGTTTTATATAGTGGGGAAAAAAGAACATTTACTCACCTCAGGAGCAATCAAAATCTTGACAGAAAATCTGGCGTTTGATTTTCGCGCCAATATCAGCTTCACTTATGCTCGCGTGGTAATGCTGGTAACTATATATTATTATCGTTGTTTTTTCTTTCTTTCTTTCTTTTTACAAAATATTTAAACTATCATTAAATCATTAAAAATCTTATTATCTTTAAGATGTTATGATGTTATGTTATAAGATATATTTACAATAGGAGTAAAATGTTGCTCTAAAATAGACGCTCTAAAATATTTTAAAATACAGTATGCTACTCAATAAAATTTTCTAAGGTATTACAAAATTTAAAAAAAAATTAAATGAATAAAAAAAGTTTATACATTGCATTGTTGTTATTTCACATGTTGCGTCATCCAAATGTAGACAGCAGAGTTCACACAATCCAGTCCCTGACATGGTTGGATACTTGTTGTCAAGAAGGAATACCAATTATTAACAGTACACTGGCTTGTTTGGAATCGGATACTTGTTCACTGGAAGATTGCGGGAGATTGTGGTTGTGTATAAGACACTGTGGTTTATCTTTTTCATATGATTAATTATTTGATTGTAAACAAAAGCTCAACCACACTGTTAATTGATCCTGCTTTATTATAATTATATCCTCACTGAATCTACAGTTTGGAGTTAGCATGGATGGCAATGAATGGATCCTCGTCTGTGTTGCTGATGCTGAAGGTGGCACGTCCATCAGAACCCACTGACACCTGTTTTCCTGTGCAAGTACCCCCAATCTTGTCTCCAGAGATCACGTCACAGTATGTACCCATGGGCAGGCCAGTGTTCAGTGTCACATTCAGTGCCCTGGGACATTCATTAAATCCAGTTACGGAGCAGTTGTGGGCTAATTTGTATTATAACATGACATGTTCATTATTCATGGATTAGCGTTACAAGTTTCTCACCAATCGTCATTGTTGATGACAATGAATCCTTTGCTGCCACGGCTGAAGGCTATCTGATTATTGCTGTTGTCCCACCAGTTGGAGAGAGGTTGGCCATTGACCACATTACGGAAAATCACCATATTTCTGTTGTGGGGAATAAAGCAAGCAAATGGCTGGGATTTGACTTTGACTTTAGGAAGATGTGTCCAGCAGACCTATAAAAAAAACTCACACCCACACACCCACCTGATTTGGTGCCATCTGTGCTCACAGATCCACTTGTCCCCACAGGTGGAGTCTGGGTTGATGGGTACTAGCTTAGTGGATCCATTGGCATTGCTTGGAGGGCCCATCCAGTCATTCTGATCCTGTGTTTTATTTCACCAAAACATTATTTGTTCAGGTTTTCTGAACATTTAGCATACTCATGGCACAACTTAAAGGGGTCATAAGATGCTACGTGCACTTTTACAAGTTGTTTGAACTGAAATGTGTGTTGGCACTGTGTGTACACAACCACCCTATAATGATAAAAATCCACCCGGTGATTTTGTTTAAATCTCGTTAAATGTTTTCCCCTTTCTCAAATTGTGCAGATCTCAGATGCCTGTCTGTGTGCCCGCCCTGAGTGAGCTGTCATCAGTCCACCATTGTGTCACCGCTGGAGCAGTTGTAGACAAGAATGACTCCTAAACGATTGAGGTGTTCTGTTGTTGGATGTTATAATGAACATAGCAGTCGTCGTTTACTCCTGACATCTGAGCCGCTGAACTCGCAGTGGATTTCGTTTGTTTCTGAAGGGAATGCGCCCTCCGATCTGCCTAAATGCGTCTATGTTCGTGCGAATCATTCATGATCCAGCCTCATCTACAGAAGAAGTGAGTATAATGTTTTGTAATGAATCTTTGCAAATCGCCTTTCCTAATAATGTGCTAATTAGCAAGTTTCACAATGAATGCGGCTAAAGTAAACGGTCTCTCTGAGAGCAGCTTGGAAGAGAGGGGCGGGGTCAGCAGAGCTCATTAACATTTAAAGGGAAATGCTACAAAAACGTCTTGATCTAAAAAGAGCTGTTTTTGACAGGGTAAAAAAAAAGGTGTTTTTACACTACCATTGAGAAATTTTAACCAAACTATGTTACAGACTTTTCATTAAGACCCTAAAGAATAATATCAACTTGTGGAAAATGGGCATCATATAACCCCTTTAAGGAAAATGTGCTTTTCTTTTTGTCATATTGTGCATGATTGTAGAAAAATACATATTTTTTTTACAGAACATTAAAGGAGCAACACATTTTGTCAGAAAATAAATCATAAAAGTAGTTTGTTTTGTTTAAAAATTATATAAATATATGTGGCAACACACTCTGAGTAAAAGGCTCACCATCATGGTTAACACTTGTTCAAAATAATAATTTCAGCACAGTTTATACCATATTCTGTTGATTTCAATAGACAAAATAATGTAATATGCCTTATTTAATAAATACACTGTCATTAAAATTTGTTCATTTTAAAAACATAAAAAGAAAATAAATAAAATAAAAAAGAATCTGAACGCTTCCTACAGTGCTTGAAGGAGACCCCATAATAATTTAATATGGCCTTACATTAACAACAGATTATGTTTTTAGATGATTAATATAATATTTTCAAATATAATTGTTTTCATTATAAATATGATGATTATCTGTAAGTGTCATGCTACAGTGGAATGAGGAGCGCACAAAGGAGGAGATGAATTCAAACAGTATTTATATTTATATAATCCACACAAGGGTAAATCCACAAAGGCAGACAGGAGTCACACGTAGCACATCACATACAGCAACATCAATACCGGACGAGGAACAATTGAACAGGCTAGAACTAAAGTAGGGGTGTTAAAGAGGGACAGACAGGTGAGGAGGATCAACTAATGAGGACACAGGTGAACTGACTAACATAGTCAAACACGAGGAGAAACTGGGTCACACAGAGCACATGGGGAATGAAAACACAACAAAACGTCCATGGGTGTGATGGTTCTCCCCCCTCCCAGAAGGCGCGACCTTGCGCCGCAGGAACAACGAAGAGAGGGATTGACGGAGACTTAGGAGGACCCAAAAAGTGGAGAAGCGATGGTGACAGGGGATGGCAAAGGGTTGACAGGAAGGCAGGCAGACGGAGGACAGACATCCGGGAGTAGGACGACAAACAGAGGCCAGGGTGGAGACGATGGAGGGAGGAGCCAGGGAGAGGACAGGAGGGACTTGGAGCAGGAGGAGCCAGGTGGGACTCCGCGCTCTCGCTCTCCTCCAGTGTGCTGCCCAGGTGGTGGTGGAGCCAGAGGCGGAGAGCCGATGAGCCAGGGCGGCGGGGAGGATCCAGAGGGCCAAGGCAGAGCAGTTGGCTCCGGCGACCAAGGCGGGGATCCAGAAGGCCGCGGTGGAGCCGGAGCGCCAGAGGATTAAGGTGGAGCCAGAGGGAAGGAGGAGCCTGACAGAGCCAGAGGGATGGAGGGACGAGGCACAGCTGGAGGAGTGGAGTCCCGAGGCAATGGATGGCCGACGACAGACCAAGGCAGAGCCGGAGGGACGAGGGAGCCCAGAGGAGCTGGTGGACTGACGGGCCACGGCGGAGAGGAGGGAGCTAGGAGCCATGGTGGAGCTGCTGGGTCGATGGGCCGAGGTGGAGTCCAGGACTCAGATGCTGGAGGCGGAGACAAGGGATCCTCCAGCCACGATGCCGATGGAGACTGGCAGACCCGCGGCGATCCCACCGCACAGATGGTGGGCTGAGGGTGAGCAGAGGGACTGCCAGGAGACAGCAGTGATGATGGTGAGGACTGGTGCAGAGGTGGTGGGAGAGGGAGGCTGGGCGGGAGTTCAGGATGATTAGGGGCATAGGAACAGTGTGTGCCACAAGGTCACTCCCAGCTCCAGGAGCGCCAACGATAGGGGAATGACTTCCGTGGTCGTTTCAGGACAGGCAGAAAGTTCAGGGCAGACAGATAGTTCAGGGCAGGCAGAGAGTTCAGACTAAGGCGGGAGAAGAGAGGGCATGTCTGCATATATATCCCAGTAATATACCACTGAGCTCGGCTCACCCTCAGCCATGGTGTAGTGGGTGGAGCTTCCCTCCGCGCTCTCGCTCTCCCCCAATGGCGAGCACTGTAGCCGGCTCTCGCACCTGGTCTGACGTCACAGGCTTTGGCTCCGGGGCGATCCTCAGCTCTCTCGCTCCATTAGGCGATGGCTCATCAGTCGCGGCGGCCTCAGGCTCTTGCTATGTGCAGCAAGGTGATGGTGGGCTGGGCTCTGGGTCCAGAGTGGGGCTGGTGTCGTCGTCCGCGATGTCCAAGAACATTGGTCTTGGTTGGCCAAGAACACAAAGTCTCTAGTGTGGTCATCGAGAAAGCAATCCTCCTGCTCTAGCAGAAGGACGAGGATGGCAGGGTCATCCATAACAAAAAGAAAAACTTAAAAAAAACAACAAAACAAAACAGGGGGAAAGGTGCCGCTTACTTTTTTTCTTTCGTGGAATGAGGAGCGCACGAAGAAGGAGATGAATTCAAACAGTATTTAATATAATCCACGTGAGGGTAAATCCACAAAGGCAGACAGAAGCCACACGAAGCACATCACATACAGCAACATCAATACCGGACCAGGGACAACTGAACAGGCTAGAACTAAAGTAGGGGTGCTAATGAGGGACAGACAGGTGAGGAGGATCAACTAATGAGGACACAGGTGAACTGACTAACATAAACACGAGGAAAAACTGGGTCACACAGAGCACATGGGGAATGAAAACACAACAAAATGTCCATGGATGTGACACTAAGGTAGATGCCCAACTTAACCAATTGTATCAATCATTTGAACTTTGTGCATTTCAGTGTTAATTTCGTTGACAAATAATTTTTGTCATAATTTGTGTCAACGACATTTTTTTCGCCGACGACGAGAAGATAACGAACTAAAACTCTTTTTGAATGACAAAAACTATGACATAAATCTATTGACATTTTCGTCAACAAATAAAAACGAGACTAAAATGTTAGGGAGGGACAATTTGCGAAGAGATTAATTCAGAACAAATCTGCTGCATGGTTCGGAGGTTAGATGCTTACATATGAACCGGCGGGACATAAGCTAACATACACTTGCTGCACGTCGCATAAAACGTTAAAAAATGTCAATATGTGGGAGTAAGAGAAGAGCAGACATATGGATAAATCTGACGACGCAAGAGAGAACTCAATTCGGTCCGGTTTTCTGAGCGCAGACACTGAAGCATACACACACAGAAAAAGCGTCTCACAGCGCGCGGGTACTCTTTCTTTCTTGCGCCGCTCAGAAGTGACGCACGCGGAAGCTCAGGGGAGAGATCAAAACAAAACAACGGTCACTAATTAGAAGTACAAAACGAGGATTTGTAAAGAAGAATGTCGGAGGATTTCGATATAAGCCAAGAGGAGACTGGTTTTCCTTTGCTAAAGTAAGGAAACTTTGCTTCCTTTGCTCCTGTTAACAAATGTTGGTTTTCACGAGACTCTGTGCTTGAGGTCCGAGGCTATTAGCCCCGCCCGGCTCACTGTAAGCCCTGGCTCGCACTGGCTAGTGGAAAAGCGGCTAATGGGTGAAGATGGCAGAGGACTGTACATGCGCGAGATGGATGTATGCGCATCTTGTCATGGCATATATGAATAGACCCAAGCTATTCACAGATATTGCCAGATAATCACTTTACCTCTACCATACTTTTAACAGACTTGGATCGTTTGTGATTCTGGCTGTCATCCTTTCTTGCATTGTCTTGAGTCTTCACTTTGCCAATTATAAGCTATATTGTTTGTAGCCTGGATAGCCCACAGTCATTATGCTACGCCATATCGCCCTCTATTGGATGTAAAATGCTCTGCAGTACATTTTGTGATTTTAGAATGTTAAGTATGGTAACACTTTAGAATAGGGAACACTTAACTACGAATTTCTCCTCAATAAATTCTTAATTTGCTGCTTATTAATAATTAGTAATCTAGTTGTTAAATTTAGGTATTGGGTAGGATTAGGGATATAGAATTAGGTCATGTAGAATAAAGCATTAATATGTGCTTAATTACTGCTAATAAATGGCCAATATTCTAGTAATAAGCATGCTAATAAGCAACTAGTTAAGAGACCCTAAAATAAAGTGTTACCTTAAGTTCTACTTCTGTAGTTATTTTGGTAGTTTGTATTTTGGTGAAAGTAACTCAAAAGTAATACAGGAGTCATGTAACGCATTACAATTCTGAGACAGTAATATTGTAAGGTAAGGAATTACTTTTAAATAACAGTAACAAGTAATCTATAATGTATTACAGTTTGGAAGTAACTTGCACAACACTGGTCACCACAGTTAAATCGGTGTCTATCATGATAAAACCTTTATATCAAACCTATATAATGACTTTGGAAATTTTAGAGAACAGCTTAATAAATGCACTGTAACTAAACCCATTAGATATTAGCCGACTAAATTTACTGTAGATTTAGTCTACTAAAATCTTATGATATGACTAAAACTAAATGGCATTTTAGCCAAAAGACTATGACTAAAACCAAATCAAAATTTGCTGTCAAAATTAACACTGGTGCATTTGGAGGGCCCATCTTATCATGGAAGTCAGCTATTTATGATCACATCAATTATTGTGCCTTTAGCTCCAAAAACAGGGGTGTGTTTTACCCCAAGTACCATACTTTTACACATTCTTCCTCAAAACAAAAACAAATAAACTGTTGATTTAATTACCCTGAACAAAACTGAACATTAACAAGAAAGTTGTCTCAAAATATATTTGGTGATGAATTTTTAATGATTCTCATTTTCTACATAAATCTATAACATTTTTAACAAACATTAATTATTAGATCAGCTTAGTGCAGAATTAACTTTTCATTGCTACTTGCAATCACATACCCCTAATAATCACAGTAGCCCTACTATTAATATACTACTATCCATTCATATAATGTCAAGCATGTGGGTTTAACCAACTATAAGACTTCAATGTAATCGTTATTTTATGTGAAAGCATTTACCTTTCCATTCACAGAATGTCGATCCCAGCGGTAGCTAGACATGACTGTGGTCACACCGTATGGATGAGCCAACATGAGTCCTGTAGCGATCTTATAAAGCCTGCAAAATTCACAATGTAAAACATTCCACTCACAGTAGGAATAATCGTAGTTCTTCAGTAAAATATCTTACCTAGAGTCCCAGAATGTCAGAACAGAAGTTCCACCAGCACCGTGACCTCTCTGATTGTCATGATTGTCCACAAACACCACAGCTCTATCAGAAGGCATGAAACCCCAACCCTCTCCCCAGTTCCTAAAACAAAACATGGTTTACAACTCTTTCAATAACTCTTAGAAGCCAAAACTTTGTTGAGCATGATTTTAAGTACAAATGCAGATTAAAACAAGCATATATACAGAAATATATGGCTACGCAATGCTGCATTTGACCAATCAGAATCAAGTTTTCCAGAGAGCTGTGTCCTAATATAAGTTACTGTTGCATACTTGAGATAGCTTAGCTTTTCTTTGTCCCATTTACGAATGACTGTGCCCAGTTTCGCACTGTACTTGAATTCTGTCACTCTTCCCAGTTCAAAATATTCACTGGCTTTAATGGGCTCCCCACCCAAGTCGATCACCTGAAAAAAAGGCATTTGTGTTAATGTTTTCAACAACCATTTTAAGTAACTCTGGTCTTGATGGGATGCTGATACCTCTTGATAAAGGAAGGGCTTGGTGCCTGGAGAAAACCAAGTGGTATTGAGAGTCCTGAGTCTGCCGTAGATGTTAGTAAGGTCACCAGGCCACATGTGCTTACAAGCATCAACTCTGAATCCAGCCACACCCAGGTCAATCAGTTTGTTCAGATATTCAGCTAATTTTCCTCTAACATAGTCCTTCTCCAGGGCCAAATCCAGTAGACCCACCAAGCGACAGTCCCTGACCTGTCAACACCAAATCAACAAGATGGAGTCAACAACAAGAACATGTCTTGAAGTGTTTACACAGAAGAGTTAAAAACTGCAAACAAGAACCTGGAAAATATCATTGTAGTTTTCAATCTCTTCTTTGGCAGTTTTACATTTGTCATCATTGAAGTCCCATGATGAGTAGGGAACAGAAGGGAAGTCCTCCTTGTTGGCGTTGAAGTATGATCCACAGCTGGAGTGAGTGCCCTCTCCACCAGCGGCTCCACACATGTGATTAATCACTGCATCCACATATATGTTCACCTACATGACGGCACAGCAGCACAAAAGGAGATGCTGCATAGTTATCAATTGCATTGGAGCATCATCATTTCACTGTTTTTGAGGTACGATGCTATGAGCTTTAGTTTTGTGTTACCCCAACATTATTACAGTGTGTGATCATGTCCTTCAGCTCTTCCTCAGTTCCTGATCTGGAGCACAAGTTGTAGCTGATTGGTTGATACCTCTGCCACCAAGGGTGCCAAGGATTGGTCACTACAATGCTCTCGCTGGGGGGAGAGATCTGTAAAATTAAACACAACAACGAACTGTTTATAGGTTTTCACATTTTTTTATAATCCTTTATAATTCAAAACCTTCTGTACATATCTAATCTGAAAGCTCAGGAAGTTTCAAAACATCACATTTATCATTCCGTTCAGTGCAGGCGAATTTGTGCTGGAATCAATAAGCATTGTAAACATACCTGAACTCCTCCGTAGCCATTTGGTGCCAGGTATCTCTCACATTCTTCAGCTATATCTGCCCACCGCCACTCAAACAGATGAACAATGGAGGTCCTATTATGTTTAGTGTTTGGGTTGTGCTGGGTAAGACACAGTCCAAAAAGTGCAGCCACAATCAGGAGCTTCATTGTGCCTTTGTGCAGAGGAAAACAGCTTAGGGTAAGTGATCTCAGTGTCACAAACACATTGCAATGAATGCTGAAAAATCATCTACAGTTCAAGAGACTACCACACATGTAAAGTGTTGTTGCTCTCACAGTCTAGTTGCTTGAACCAACACGCAATCCTGACTGGATGTTTAAATTGTAATCCGTTGGTAATAATTAATTTTTGTAAATGGTAAAGACAAATGTGTTAACCAGCATGTAATGTCTTTTGTTTCTCTAAAACACACACACACACACACACACACACACACACACACACACACACACACACACTTAATAAATAGTTTTTTTTATTTAAAACTTGCTTCAAACCTAAGATTAAATTATTGCTGAAGAATCTCATGTTTTAAAACTCGTTACAAATAATTTTTTTCGCATTTTTTATGTTGACTTCATTGCAAAAACACTGCATAATACATTTCAAAAGTCAGCTAAATTCTTTCATAATTTACGTGGTACTACAAGGTACTGGATTCCCAAGAACAAATGTCACTGCTACGGTTCATGTCCAAAAACAGTAATAAAATAAAAAACTTTTAGTAATACCAACAAACAGAACTACATCTACGCCAAACGTCTCCTGTTTTGTATGGAGCTACACAGAATTGTTTGGCATCTCACGTGGAACAGGTTCGAGCGGAATCTTCTTCTTCTTCTTCGTGCGGAATCTTCTCCAAGCAGCCAGAGTTTAGCACGGAGAGCTTTGAGCGCGACTCACTTCCGTTTCCAGTAATTTCTACGAGCAACAAAACCAGAGGCAGCCGTCGAGAGGGTTCCAGAAGCGAGAGTTCACGCGTGGCCGACACATTTCTGTCACAACCCACAGCTTCATTCATTTAAAGCAGAATATCTGTATTAAATCATTATGGCGAAGTGGGGAGAAGGAGACCCTCGCTGGATCGTGGAGGAGAGAGCGGATGCTACAAATGTCAACAACTGGCACTGGTGAGAGTCACCGGCACATCCACTCACTCACTCACTCAAGCCATCTTGATGCTAAAATGCTAAAGCACACTCGCCTCTGACCCGAGCTGTCCTCTTTAAATCTGTTGTCTCATGAAGACTCGACCGAAGAAAATATAATAAGGACAACGGGACAGCTCGCTGCGACCGAGATAGCTCAAGCTGTTGTTGTTTTGGGGGTTATTTTATTTATAAAGTGAAATGGTGGTGTCCGGCTAGCGTTAGTGTTCCGTTAAGCGTCGTCACAAGTTTATTCATGCCATGCTTTCACAGCATCTTTCATGCGACTGCTTTCTTGTCGGTATATTCATATCAGTTGTCAAAAATCTTGTTTTTGTTCGTTTATTACTTGGGTTGTCAGCTGTTGTCAGTTGTCATCGTTTCCGCTGTTCGTTGTGTGTCAGCTTCAGCAGCGGAAAGCAGCATGGACATTGAATATTACTGAGGAAGAGATACTCTCGGTTTTCTTCGAGTAAATTACATTAAGTATGATAAATGGGAGGTTACTTAAAGGGATAGTATACCCAAAAATGAAAATTTGATGTTTATCTGCTTACTCCTGGGCATCCAAGATGTAGGTGACTTTGTTTCTTCAGTAGAACACATATGATGATTTTTTTAACTTTAACCGTTGCAGTCTATCAGTCGTATAATGCATGGCAATGGTAACAAAATCTATGAGAGTAAAAAAAACAAACATGCACAGACAAATCCAAATTACACCCTGCGGCTCGTGACGACACATTGATGTCCTAAGACACGAAACGATCGGTTTGTGCCAGAAACCGAACAGTATTTATATCAAATTTTTTTTTTTTACCTCTAATACACCACTATGTCCAACTGTCTTGAGTGCGCGCACGGCATCCGGTGCGTGAGGTGTGTACTCACTCTGGCGTAGTTTACGTTAAAGGGTGTGTTGATATCCAGCCGAAGAGCAATCAACCATAACTTCAGGCGAGCAGGCTCAGAAGTTGGGAATACGTGGAAAGTCACCACTCCCGAATGAGTTCGCACGAGAGAACGTAATCTTTTAGTTTTAAGTTGGTTTGAACAATCCGGATAAGCGCAAGTACCATTTAGATTAGCCATCGTACCTACAATGACTGTGCACTGTGTAAACAATGAGTGACGTATACGCACGAGAGATCACTTCCGGCGCTTGCGTAAACTACGCCAGAGCGCGTACACACCTCACGCATCGGATGCCGTGCCCGTGCTCAAGGCAGTTGGACATAGTGGTGTATTAGAGGTAAAAAATGATATAAATACTGTTCGGTTTATCGCACAAACCGATCGTTTCGTGTCTTAGGACATCAATGTGTCGTCACGAGCCGCAGGGTTTAATTTGGATTTGTCTGCTTTTTTTACTCTCATAGATTTTGTTACCATTGCCATGCATTATATGACTGATAGACTGCAACGGTTAAAGTTAAAAATCATAATTTGTGTTCTACTGAAGAAACCAAGTCACCTACATCTTGGATGCCCTGGGGGTAAGCAGATAAACATCAAATTTTCATTTTTGGGTGAACTATCCCTTTAAGTTAACGTGGTAATCAGGTGAATAATATCAGGTGAAGGAACAATTATTCATTGGGGTTAGCTGAAGCATTTCAACCATTATGTGTTTGGTATTATCTCCATCCATTAGTTAAATGGGTTTTTAGAGTTGTCAGCAAATACTTTAGAATCTAGTTTCAAACATGAACCTATTAGGACTGCACGATTAATCGCACTGACGAGCTGCGCCAAACCACGTTCATATTCGCGCGATTTTTAGCGCAGCTCGTCAGTGAACAACGGCTCTGTGTAGTAAATGCTGCTCAATGTGAAAGCACGCAGGTGATGGAGATTTACCGCTGATTACAGAACCGGCTTTCTGACAAGATGCGCGTTAAATATCGCATGCGATTAATCGTGCAGCCCTAGAACCTATTAAGAAATATCATTCAGCAAGACATACAATGGTGTGAAAAATTGTTGGCCCCCTTCCTGATTTCTTATTTTTTTGCATGTTTGTCACACTTTAATGTTTCAGATCATCAAACAAATTTAAATATTACAGAAAGATAATGCAAGTAAATACAAAATGCAGTTTTTAAATGATGATTTCATTTATTGAGGGAAAAAGCTGTCCAAACCTACGTGGCCCTACGTGAAAAATTGTTAAATCATGACAGAACTGCAATTAACCACATTATTTTAGAAAGCTGAGTTAAATTTCACTAGCCACACCCAGGCCTGATTACTGCCAGACCTGTTGAATCAAGGAATCACTTAAATAGAACCTGTCTGACAAAGTGAAGCATGCTTAAAGAGCAACACATCATGCCACGATCTAAAGAAATTCAAGAACAGATGAGAATCAAAACAGTTGACATGCATCAGTCTGGAAAGGGTTATAAAGCCATTTCTAAGGCTTTGGGACTCCAGCGAACCATGGTCAGAGCCATTATCCACAAATTGAGAAAACTTGGAACAATGGTGAACCTTCCCAGGAGTTGCCGGCCGACCAAAATGACTCCAAGAGCACAACGACGACTCATCCAAGAGGTCATAAAAGAACCCAGAACAACATCTAAAGAACTGCAGACCTCACTTGCCTCA
>NW_015505265.1:1113127-1127707 GCF_001515645.1 Sinocyclocheilus grahami | reverse complement strand
TTGATCTTTTTGGAAGGTGTGTGTCCCGTTACATCTGGCATAAAACCAACGCAGCATTTCATAAAAAGAACATCATACCAACAGTCAAACATGGTGGTGGTGGTAGTGTGATGTTCTGGGGCTGCTTGCCACTGGACGACTTGCCATAACTGACAGAACCATGAATTCTGCACTCTATCAGAAAATCCTGAAGGAGAATATCCGACCATCAGTTTGTGACCTCAAGCTCAAGCGCACTTGGGTTATGTAGCAGGACAATGATCCCAAACACACTTGCAAGTCCACCTCTGACTGGCTCAAGAAAAACTAAATTAAGGTTTTGGAGTGGCCAAGGCAAAGTCCGGACTTAAATCCGATTGAGATGCTTAAACAGTCCATTCATGCTCGAAAACCCTCCAATGTGGCTGAATTAAAACAATTCTGCAAAGAAGAGTGGGCCAAAATTCCTCCACAGCGATGTGAAAGACTCATTGCCAGTTATCGCAAACACTTGATTGCAGTTGTTGTGCAAAGCGTGGAACAACCAGTTATTAGATTTAGGGGGCAATTACTTTTTCACGTAGGGCCAGGCAGGTTTGGACAGCTTTTTTCCCTTAATAAAATAATCATTTAAAAACTGCATTTTGTATTTACTTGCATTATCTTTGTGTAATATTAACATTTGTTTGATGATCTGAATCTTTTAAGTGTGACAAATATGCAAAAAATTTAAAAACCAGGAAGGGGGCCAACACTTTTTCACACCACTGTAAATCTATGGTTTGTCAAGAGCAATTCTCAGGGTTGTGTCATAGGAAAACCTGGAAATAAAGATGGTAAATATTACTTTTTTGGATATAGGCCTGGAAAAGTATTTTTCCTTTACTAAATTTCATGAACAAGGTATTGCTCATTCAGTTTCCCAATTGAATTGCATTCTAATCTCAGTACGTTTATGTAATCGTGGAGACATTTGTATACTAATTATTATAACCTAATAATAATTTAGCTGGTTCATTTGAAAGACTGATGCCTGACAAATGGAAATCGTCATCAATGATCTGTATAGAATTTGTGTTATTTATTGTTTATTCATTTGACATTGTTGCATCGTCACAAAAGTTTAGCATTTGCATGTCTTTTTAGGTCTTGAATTAATTTTTTTTAGCAATTTTAAACCATTTAATCATAATAAGCTCAATTCGGTGCACATGCACTATTTGACAGACTGTTTTCTTTTTTCTGTTGCATTTATTTGTCCTATTGCTTGTAATTTGTTCTATTTTATTACTGACTGTTGTTGATCTTTACATTTTATAGTTGTTAGACTAATATTTTCGCTGTGATATCGAAATTGTAATGGACGATTCTGAAAACTCGCAAGTATCTAAAGTTTTGGTGTTGTAACAATCTTTTAGTAGAATACAAGTAGGGCTGGACAATAATTAAATATCAATATGTATCGCGATATAATTTTTTTCAATAACGGTGATATGATTTTTAAACACATTTTCGATATACATTACCAGTGTTTCCCATAACATACATTGATTTATTTGTGGCGTTTGACTTCGTTGAATAAACATGAGCACTGCACGTTTCAAAATCAAAATATATGATCGTTTTATATGAATGTATCTCTGAAGGGAAACGACTGTCTTCAAAATAGTTTAGATGGCATTTTTATCTGATAAAGTAGCGTTTAAAGGTTAAATAATAGAAAGGTTTTGTAACATTATACACTATACCATTCAAAAGCTCTTTTTAAAATTTATATTATAGAAATTATTACTTTCATTTAGCAAAGATGTTTTAAATTGATCAAAAGTGATGATAAAGACATTTATAATGTTACAAAAGATTTCTATTTCAGATAAATGCTGTTCTTTGATATAGTTTTATAGGAGTAGGTTTCATAGAGTTGGCAAATACATTTTTCATAAGTTTGTAGGTACAGACATCTGTTGTGGCCGTTCTTGGCCGTTTTTATGAGGCTTTTTTAATAGTGTTCATATCGATATCGGAATTATATCGTATCGACCGAAATTAAGAAATATACCGTGATATAAATTTTGGCCATATCGTCCAGCCCTAAATACAAGGTTATATGGGTCAAATTTTTTATTATTATTATTTTCAGTGGTGTATAAAGTACCTGAAAGCCATACTCAAGTAAAAGTACAGATATCCTACCAGAAAATGACTTTGGTATAAGTTGAAGGCACCATTTAGAATATTACTTGAGTAAAAGTCTTAAAGTATGTGATATTTATTGTACTTGCAGTCACAGATGAATAAATAATGTTTTGTTTTTAACATAAAATGCTGAATACTGTTATTTGAAATTATTTTAAAAACATAAAAAAATAGTCGAAATGTGCAATTAAAACCGCAAGTAAGTGACAGCAAGTGACTGTTAATGAGTGAGTCATTGAGATTCAACCGATTCATTCAAACGACTGATTCATTCAGAAACAAAGCATTTGACTGTGTTGAGTGAATCACTGAATCATTTATTCAACCGATTAGTTTAAAAAGCTGATTCATTCAATAAGTAAACACGTCCATTGCTCAGAGATGCAAAACAGTGCTGTGATCGTTGTTTGGAACTATTTTCGATGGCAAAATTTAGCAAAAACAAGCAATATTATGTCTAAAATGTAAGTCACTTATTGTTTTACTGAACTTGTATAAAATGATTATTAAATATGTTCATGCTGATATCTGCAGAAAAACGGTACTCTTTGTGTGATATAGATTAAGTTAACTATATTAAATTATATAAATATAAAAAACATACAGAAGCATTTTTGCCGTCTACAATTTAGAATGCCTGGAATTTTGAGTTTTAATAGACTAATAAATCAACGTGTGTGCACTCTGTGTGAGATTTGGTGATATAGCCTACTTGATAATGTCCGATCGCACATAATTACAACAACACTTACCATATTATCGCAGATATACTGTATATCGCACACCTGAATGAATCATCCGCGGTTGTGCGCGCACTTGTTTGCACATGAGCAAAGGTGTTTTTTAGGAGTCTAACTGATTCGTCAAACCTGCTTTCCTGCAGTCCGTGTTCTTCTGACTGTTTTGTAGTAAGTAACAAATATGCTTCGGGGAAATGTATTGGAGTAAAAGTATACATTTTAATTAGGAAATGTAGTGGAGTAAATGTAAAAGTTGGCTGAAATATAAAAACCCAAGTAAAGTACCGATACTCCCAAAATATACTTAAAGGGTTAGTTCACCCAAAAATTTAAATTAGGATTTGTTTTACTCGCCCCCGATGCATTCTAGGTGTATATGACTTTCTTCTTTCAGACGAATCCAGTTGGAGTTATATAAATGCTGGCGCAAGCTAGATTAAAGTGATTATTACGTTTTGAATATGGATATTTTTCTTACAATAACACAAAGATTCGCTACAGGAGGCCTTTGTTCACCCCCCCGGAGCTGTGTGAGACACTTTATTTTGTGGAAGGGTGCTTTTTATTTCAGGTCTTTTGGACTGAAGGAATGCAACACCCGCTGAGTACAACGTTAGAGCTTGAAAGATCAAAGACAATTTTTTATATAACTCCGACTGGATTCGTCTAAAAGAAGTAAGTCATATACACCTAGGATGCATCAAGGGTGAGTAAAACACAGCCTAATTTGTATTTTTGGCTGAACTAACCCTTTAAGTACTGTAACGAAGTATTATTACTTTGTTACATTTCACTACTGATTATTTTATTTTTTAGCAGAGTAAATGTAAATTTTGGTAGGGCAAGTACAAACCACTGGGCCAGAAGAAAAATCCTTAATGTTGAATTCTGCAAAAATAATGGTGTAATATCAATGCATATGCCTTGCATTATTAGGACCGAGAGGGACGCCACAAACTGGTCATCAGAGAAGCTGAAGGAGCTGCTCATGGGGTTGCAAGTGGAGAGTGAAGAAGGCAAGTGTGAGATCACAGAGGTCAGCAAGGTGGAGGGAGAAGCATCCATCAATAACCGCAAAGGGAAGCTTATATTCTTCTATGAGTGGAATCTGAAGGCCGCCTGGAAAGGTGAGGAAAGCGATTTGGATCAAAAGATTAATATGGCCAATTTAAAGGGGTCATATGATGTGATTTCAAGTTTTCCTTTCTCTTTGGAGTGTTACAAGCTGATTGTGCATAGATAAGATCCCTGAAGTTGCAAAGACTAAAGTCTCAAAACCAAAGAGATATTCTTTATCAACGTTAAGACTGCCACGCCCCCCTAAAACGGCTCGTTCTAACACGCCCCCACATATCTACCTCACTATGTGGAAATATTTGCGTAATGCGGCCCAAATGTTCACGCAAAGAAAGAAGGCGTGGTTTCAGTAACCGCAGTTAGTGTTGAAGCAGCATGTCAGGGAGACGCTGTGTGTTTCTAGGCCCCTTTAATGTTTAACTGTTTCATTTATTTACGTTTGGTGGCTTTATAAACTATTTACATGATTTGGGCTGTCTGTTCGTATAGGGACATCAAAATCAGGCATCAAATACAAGGGGAATATTGAAGTTCCAAACCTTTCGGATGAAAATGACATGGACGACCTTGATGTAAGTTAAACAAAACATTTTTTGTATTTTTACATATTGTGCCTTCACCAGACTAAGGCCTCAAGGTGCCTTAAAAGGATTTAAAATGAGACAAAACAACTAAAAATCAAGTTGTTTCTAATTTGTTTTAGAATTGTTTTCATTTTTTGTTTTAACTGTTATTACTGAATATTGAATAACTGTTATTTCCACAGTGTTGGAAACCTGGATATATGAGGAAGCCTCATTTTAAAAGTATGATTTCTAGACCTGGATAATTCATGTATTATTAACATCTTACAACTTAATGAGTATTTTTATAATTAATATACATGTTTCTAGTTATGCCAAACTCTAAAATGTTTTGTCAGGTAGAAATTCTGAATATTTTTCTTGAAATCCTTATCCTAAATCCTTATCCAGTAAATCACTCAGAACTGGAAAGTCATGGGGCCTTTAAAAAAAATCTTGGCTTGGAGACAAAAAGGTTCAGAACCACTGATCTGAAGTATCTGAAGCAGATGTAATTTGTTTGTTGATGAATTGAGTAGCTATGCTGAGTATATCTACTATGTAAGTGATGATGTTGAGTCTGAGTATTTTTTTCGGGGTCACTCGCAGATCAGTGTGAGTCTTTGTAAAGATGAGCCCGAGACGGAGCTGCTTTCTCTGATGAGGAGCGAGGGAGTCAAAAAAATCCGCACGGCGCTGGCTAGTTACGTGGACTTCCTCAAAACGGGTAAGTTTCACTGAGACGCCAAAACCAGCACCATGCATATGATAGCATTGCTGCTACTGCATTGTCTGTTGGATGTAGATTGTTATAACCTGTTATTATCTGTTGTAGAGTTCACACAGGGCATGATCCTGCCAACAGCCAATGGCGTGACGAAACAGCAGAAAGCGCAAGCAACAACCAAGTCAAACAAAACTCAGGTGAGCTATAAATTATACTTCTAAATGCTACTATGAATAAATTGATTTGTTTGTTATCCAGTGGCCCCAATAATACTTGAATACTTATGCCACATGGATGTCAATATATCGGCTGATATTCTTTGTGTATATTATAGTACAGTACCAGTCAAAAGTTTGGACACTTTCCCATTCGTGTGTCCAAACATTTGACTGGTACTATATATAGAATACAGTATATACATAAACACATTTTTTGCAATGATCACTCAAATGTGGTGATCAAACACTTATAATGACGTGACAGAGATATGTAATGATGGAGGCAGGGCATTTAACAATTTAACAAACTTTATTATCCAAAATGAGTCTGACATCATTGCACTGAACAGTAAAGTTGAAGTTTATTCAACTTTAATTAAATTCCATTAAACTTTATTCTGTTGAAGTTTATTTCACTTCGGAACATTCATTCACAGATTTGCGTTACTGTCTTCACACACAGATGAAACTTACTAGAGAAGTGTGACATAATATACCTCTGTAAATAAATATAAATTCACGTCTCGCGCACTTTAATGCCCTTTGAATGTAACGTGTACGTTCCCTTGGAACTGGAATCATGGAGCTCGAGGAGCTCTCTCGAACGCCACCCTCCGTGCGTCGGTGGCCCCCCGGGATCGTTCGGTCGGTGCCGGACCGCGAATTTAACCACTTGTAACTCCCGAACCCCGGGGGCTATCGATGCTGGGGTACACTCAATTCGCGCTCGAGAGCGTTCCTCAAACTGAAGGGATCCCCAGAATTTGGTGCAGATTCGCCGCGCCATTACGGAGATCTGGCCGTTCAAAGTTTCAATGGTTTTCCATAGACTTAAGTTTTAAAGCGTTTCATCCAGGTCGCCAGTAGCAAACAATGGAGCATGCTCTGCTGGACAGACTAAGTAATTACACAATTTTATCTGCGTTATATGTTCTGTTAAAAAAAAAGTCATATCGGCGGCATATTCGCCATTACGATATATTGGCGACAGGCTCATATCGGCCGATAATATCGGTTAAACAATATATCGGTTGGGCTCTAATTGCTGCACATTTCTTTGTGAAATTGAAATATAGCAAAACTAAATTGAAATTTTAAAACAAACCCCAAATCAAATAACGAGTTACACAAATAAAAGAAATCTCTTTATATAAACAAAGGCTTTGTCTGTGCTCTTTCCATTTAAAATTAGAGGCAACCACTGCATTTTAATCATGATCCAAACAAATATGCAGCATACATGCAGCATGAGCAGTTTTTAATCTAAATTAGACTGTATAATTTCGAAATTTGAAGCAAAAACAGAATGGTCTGACTTTAGTTTTGTGAAACTATGCTACATAAAACTGAACAACATCTGAACAAAACAGTAGATGAACTGAATGAGATGCAAATTCACTCTCTGCCAGCAGGTGGTGCGTATGAACAGCAATGATGTAGTGTTTCCTGGGTTACCGCTGTAAACCAAGCAGAGCTGCACTTAAGAACACTACTTTAATATGCATCGTTCAGAGGCAAGATGAAAAAAAAAAAAAATACCACGTAAACTTTTCAAAAGACAGTCAGTTCCCCTCAGATATACATTCATATAAACTCCTACTCCAATTGTTTCGCGAATTGTTTGGCATCTCAACCGATTTGAATTGTCACATATTTGAATAGATTTTCAACTGGCTCTCATCGTTAAATCCTTAATTTATGTCTAACCAAATAATTGACATTAGTCGATGTAATATTTGGTGAGTCTATGAAGTAAGCTCTAATTTTGAACATTAAATCTATTTTATGTTATTATCAGTGCTGTCTTTGTACTCTCTTTCACTGCCTTTGTTATATTCTGTTATATAACGCAATGTGAAAATGTGAATTTTAGGACATGTATATATCCATATTTTAAAGCCACAGTTTATGGACCAATCATGTCATGATGTATTGAAAACAATCATTTAAATATGTTAAAAATGTTATTAAAGCTTTGCTACTGAAGTATTTATTATTGCGCTAATACATAAAAAAATGTTTAGTGTTCAAATTCATATTATTGCTTTATCCTGATTCAATCCCGATCATTGTAAGCCTGATAATGATTTGTTTTGAGCAGCTGGGTTGGATTTTGTGGGACAATGTCAGGCTTATGTCATTCATTCTTATGTGTTTGTCATATCTGTAAATACAGAAAACAAGCTCCAGCTTCTATATCGTGTTTGGCTTGAAATCTACAATAAATAGTGTTGTTGTGCAGAATTTTACTTAGTCGACTAGCTAGCATGTAACATGGACAGTTCTTAGGGGCAACCCTCCAATAAATCTGGTCACCTTAATATATGCTTTGTTGAAAATGTTTCAGTGGAGCTTGATGTATCATGACAGATCTGCTCCGATGTGGTGATTAAATGAAACCATTGAGATTCCTCAAAACATCTGAATGTATGATCTACTCTGCAAGTAAAATGCAGTTTTATTTTCAACCACAGATGGTGATAGAGAGGCCAAAGTCCTGCAGGGCAGCTTCAGTTTAAATTTATAATTTGTTTGCGTTTTCAGATTGGCTCATGTAGCCCTGCTCCTCCTCCTCCCAACACAGGGGTAAAAATCCCCACCTGCAAGTTCTCATTAAAGGACACCTTCCTCACCTCACCAGAAGACCTTTACAGGGTCTTTCTCAATCAGGAGGTGAGTCTTTTGCCACCACCACAGCTGACAACCACTGACTCCCTGGGCTTTTATTATTTAATGAGCAGATCATTTCTCATTAGTGATTACATTTGTTTGAGAGGAATGACAAATTGTGTGTTACAGATGGTGCAGGCTTTCACACGCAGCAGTGCTGTGGTTGAGGCTGAAAAGGGTGGAAAGTTTCGACTGTTGGACGGAAACGTGAACGGAGAGTTCCACGAGCTGGTGAGATCTCGGATTCAAATCACATAAAGCATGATGACAGGAGACGCTGTCCTTTAAATTAACAGCTCGGCTAAAAATACTTCAGTGATGATCGAGAGTGATGACTTATGAATTGATTTTTGAAACCATGTGCTGTGGGTTTGACAGGTTCCTGAGCAGAAGATAGTCATGAAGTGGAGGTTCAACTCATGGCCTTGTGGTAAGAGAAATTTGTTCACCCTGCAGACAATTGAGTGACCACACTGGCATTTTCAAGTTTTGCAATCAGATACATTTGTTTAGTGTGTGTTATATCGACATTGTTTGCTATAAATTGAATGTAAACTGTTTTTACTGTATTTTTTTGATCAAATAAATGCAGCCTAAAGGCTTTTTCACACTGAGCGCGATGTGAAAAAGCAAGGCGAATCACCAACGGACTGTGCTTTCACACCAAGTGTGAAACCATTGTTCTCTTTCTGCTAAGTCACACCTACACACTAGGTGGCGCTGACCAATAATGCATTTTTCCTCAGATATGTATCTCATATATGCATTTAACTTAGTCTGCTGCTCAATATACAGCATTAAATTAAGATAGAGGAAGAAATTTTATTTATATAGTCCCTTTCCGTAACTCAAATAAAGTTTGGTTCTACACCAGAAATACAAACTATCTATAATGCTTACCAAAATACATCTTAAAATATAATTACAGTTACAATTAGCATCAAGCTACACTTTAAACTTACAATTTATGTGATTATTAATGTTTTTGGTTAAACCCCACTTTAAACCATAATCGAGTACTTGTAAGAACTTCCGATTGTGATCTAAAGTGGATTTTTATTCTATAATAGGCAGACATGCACTCTTTGTATGTTTTATAATGGATTGAACACTACACGTGCCTATCATTTGTCATAAATATCCTTTATTGTTATGAAAATACCATGCGCTGCATTAAAACCCATACAGAAAATATATGTGTCTATTTGCTTTCATATTTCATGTGTAGAAAAATGTTTCTCTCATTTTTTCATACAGAAAGGCAGGAGATATTATCCCATAATTGACAGATCTTGAGTGAACACGCTCTGACTCATAACACTCACAAGCGTGGAAGAAAACGGACAGTGCTCTTCACATAAGTCAGTGGAGAATTAATAGAAATTATGCTCTGTATAAAGAACAATGATAACCAGATACTATTGATAATAAGAACGCATCCTCTTCTCTCTCAAAATACTCTTCTTCTGTGTTTGTTTACACTGGTTTTCAAAACCGCGCCACCACTCTCACCCTTTTGTGCAATAGCAGCTGCTTCGGGCACGTGATCTAAGCTCAAATCTGATTGGATGGCTGTTTCATCGCAGCCTGATGGGGGAAAAACCGACACACAGGACGGAAAAAAAAATCTTGCTTTTTCGAGCCGTGAATGATCATGCCTGGTGTGACTAGCTCCATAGGGATCTATTGTTTCGATTCAAAAGTGCCATAGCACAGAACATTTGCGCCAAATTTTCGCATTCAGTGTGAAAAGGCCATAAATGGTTAGTTCACCCAAAAATGAAAATTCTGTCGTTAATTACTCGCCCTCGTGTTGTTCCAAACCCGTAAGACCTTCGTTCATCTTCGGAACACAATTTAAGATATTTTTGATGAAATCTGAGTGCTCTCTGACCCTCCCATAGACAGCAAGGTAACTACCACATTCAAGGTCCAGAAAAGTACCAAGATGATCGACAAAGTAGACCATGTGTTACGAAGCTACGAGAATACACGTGCGTTCACGACAGTATCATGACGCGAGCGTGTGGCGGCACTGACCCCAGATGACGTCATCACGCCGGATCTGGGTCAGTGCTGGCACCGCCACACGCTCGCGTCATGATATTGTCGTGGCTTCGTAACTTTACAGATGAACCACTGATGTCACACGGACTACTTTGTCGATCATCTTGGTACTTTTCTGGACCTTGAACGTGGTAGTTACCTTGCTGTCTATGGGAGGGTCAGAGAGCACTCAGATTTCATCAAAAATATCTTAAATTGTGTTCTGAAGATGAACAAAGGTCTTACGGGTTTGGAACGACACGAGGGTGAGTAATTAATGACAGAATTTTCATTTGTGGGTGAACTATCCCTTTTAAGTGAGAGCATAAGCACATTTCTTAAAAAAAAAATCTTAAACCTAAATCTCTTAGACCAGAAACCTTTAAATGGTAGTATAGTTCACTATATGGCAGAAGAAGAATAAATTATGCATGTGGTCTGATATCACAAAAAATATTTTTTGATGCATGCCCCATTATTAATATTGTATTTACCAACTCTCGTTTACTGTCTGACAGCTGACTTTGAGAAACATCTAGCCGATTATCTCTGCTCGTTGTTTACCGTCACTGTCGGTCCTTTCCTTTTTATTTCAGAGCACTATGCGATGGTGACATTGACTTTCACAGACAAGGGTAACGAGACCGAGTTAAAGATTGAGTGTCGGGCGGTTCCTGAGAGTGAAGAGGAACGAACACGAGATGGCTGGCAGAGGTACTATTGCCACGCCATTAAACAGACATTTGGCTACGGCGCACGACTCTGCTGAGCCCAGGATGTAGCGGCCTCCGTTTTCGGCTCTTTTGTTTGTTTAATGGTTTTTATCTTTGTTCATTTGGCTCCACCTACAAAAGAGAGGATCAGAATGTGACTCTACTGAACAGCAACTAAACATTCCTTTATTTGGATGATTTTGATGTTTACAGTGAATGAAAAGATGAGATGAGTGCTAAAGAGGAGACTTTGTCATATGAAATATCTGTGTATGTGTGTAATATAGTGTACTTATTTTAGCATGGTAACTCTCTGACGGCACTCCTGTCCGGTTCTGTGAAAGGGTCACAGGGTTGAACGGTGCCTTTTATGCACTGGGTGGTTTGTGATACGTTAAGAGGCTTTCCTTTGGATCTTCTTGAAGACGGTTTGGAGAGAGAACAATAAAGAGAGATTTCGGACCACTTAATGTTTCTTTCTGGTGAAAATGGAGTTAATCATGTACATTTTTGTCATTACATCTAATAGTATTATGAACATGTGATTTTTACTCATAGCCATTTATATACACCTAAACAGATACAAGCCGCAGAACGGCTGTTTCTTTCGTCTCAAACAGACTGTATTAAAAAGAAAATCATGTGGAGTGCACAACTGGTTATTTTTAAATCACTGCTTTTCTATTTGCTTTATATTACTACAAGTACTGTATTTCAGCCTTTACAGGGTTTGCCTGGTTTTAGCTGCTGACATGAATTTGAAAAGGGAACCACAGAACAATTTTAAGTCTATCAGAAGAAAATATCGGTTGTTTTGCCGCAAATTGCGATCCAGAAAAAGGCTTGAGGCCTGTTTGAGTTGTATTTATTTTCTTGTATATTTTCTGCATCACACCTTGTGACCAGACAAAGAGCATCATTTCCTAAAAATAAAAGTACCTTTGAAACATCATCCTCGGATATTTTATTCAGCCATTATTTTGCATCGCCCTATAATAGATATTTGGTTCTTTTAAACATTTTTTACTACATCTTGTCATATATCACTAGTTCGGTTAGGAGTAGAAAATGTGTATTTATACAATATTGTGTAATATTGACATCTTAAAGTATACTTTATAGAATATTTACTATAAAATACAATTGACCTTGTCATACAATATGCCGCTTAAAGAACTCTGTTACCTACTGTGGATAATAGTAACAAAACAGTGACCTGCCTTTAACAATGACATAGAAAAGAAAAGAACATATATTTACCTTTAACTATAAATATGATATAATCACATGTCTCAGCTTAGAAAATCATGTTACGTTATAAACGTAAGACGGTTCAAACTACAGGTTTAATTACGAATCCAACTGAAAGAAAAATAGTGGAGCTGCTCAAAATCGCTTATTATATAATAAACAAATTATTTTCTTAACAGAATTTAAAACTCCCTGGAAAACTTGAAAACAAAAATTCTAGAATTAATTTCATGGTCAATATAATACCACAACAGAGCAATTTCACAAATTCAATATTTATGTCAGATGCTAAGAATAACAATAACACCCAAAAGAACAGAAATAGATGGGAAATCACAAACTCACTAAACGGTGGATAATGCATAAGAATAGTTATGTTATTTAAGACAAGGGGATGCCTATTTTGAACCTCACATGTGATTTATGGACATCTCTCTGCTGTTCCTGGACTGGGATATTTTACAGGTCAGGGTGAGAAGAGATCTGAGGAACATTTCCAAAGCTTTAGCTAAATCTGCAGTTATGGAACATAGCAGCAGTATGAAGAACTACATATGAATAATGAACAGATATGATGATAGACAGATAGATAGCTAGACTCATTTATTTATTTAACTATTAAATAAATAAATGGAATTATGTCTATTTTAGTGTCCCTGCATTTTTAAAAAACGTTATATTCATTCAGATATGTAAATAAATTACATTATAGTTTATTTTATAAGCTGATATTTGGCCTGAAAAGTCTGAACGAAGGTTAAAATAAGCAATGTGATTGGTTTTTAGAATGCTGTTTCACTGATTTGAGCCAATCACAGCGTTCTGGAAAATGTGAACTAAGGAGTCGCTAGAACAAAAGAATCGAAGAGTCAGAGTCGAGAAAATGACTCTTGGAGTCGACTCTCCAGTCCACTCTTCCATGTAAGTATAATTATTATAATGGTAAACAAATATATTAATAGTGCTTAATCGGGCTTTTTTCTTTCTTTCTTTCTCTTTTAATTTACTAAAACCCGTAAAGAATCTTTACACGCTTCATAAGAATCAACTCGCAAATGACTCTTGACTACGAATGACTCTCCACCAGTATTCAACATTGTTTTGAAAGACTCTCCACCAGTATTCAACATTGTTTTGAAAGGATGCATATGATGACTGGTACCGCTGTAGCGATTCGTCCGACCTCTGTATCCTTCTGCATTATTTTCTTGATGTATTTTCCATGAGGCGAAGAGGAGGATGAGTTGAGCGGTTGAGCAGCAGAGTGCTTCACACAGTGCTCATTTAACTAGGAAAATGAAGAAATACTCACGGCTGGAAAGCGAACATTATATTTTCTCTTCTGTCCGAGAGTCGAGAAAATGACTCTTAGAGTCGAGAAAATGACTCTTGGAGTCGAGAAAATGACTCTTGGAGTCGACTCTCCAGTCCACTCTTCCATGTAAGTATAATTATTATAATGGTAAACAAATATATTAATAGTGCTTAATCGGGCTCTTTTCTTTCTTTCTTTCTCTTTTAATTTACTAAAACCCGTAAAGAATCTTTACACGCTTCATAAGAATCAACTCGCAAATGACTCTTGACAACGAATGACTCTCCACCAGTATTCAACATTGTTTTGAAAGGATGCATATGATGACTGGTACCGCTGTAGCGATTCGTCCGACCTCTGTATCCTTCTGCATTATTTTCTTGATGTATTTTCCATGAGGCGAAGAGGAGGATGAGTTGAGCGGTTGAGCAGCAGAGTGCTTCACACAATGCTCATTTAACTAGGAAAATGAAGAAATACTCACGGCTGGAAAGCGAACATTATATTTTCTCTTCTGTCCGGGCGTTTTGAACTCTTAAATAAGCGTATACGGCTTACATTTGGAATAATTGTACACTTTGGAGTGCGGAGCGCCATTTGTTTACCTTTCACAGGAAGTATTGAATGAGAAGTGAATGGAGAGAACGAGCAAGGGGTCGAGCTCCTCAAAGGCAACGCCCCTGTCACGTGCGGCGTGAGATTTGTAAACAGTCCTCTAACAGCTCCTGCGTTCACTTTATTACTGAATTACCTGATGAACGAACCTGCTGCAGTGACCCAAAACTCTGCAGAGTCATTTGTATTTAGTGTATCAAGTACATATACTAAATATACAATGAGAAATGTTTGCTACTAGATGGAAAAACGCGTTTATTTATGTTTATCATTTTAACGTTAATTTGATTTATGGTAACTATTTTTCGTTGACATAACCCCGTTTGAGACTGAGACCTGCTGGTTTAGAACGAAGCAACTGCAAAAAGGGTTTTGAGTGAATTTTAGCAGATGCCAGATCCCAGTTAGTTTAAAGGGGGTCATACGATGCGATTTCAAGTTTTCCTTTCTCTTTGGAGTGTTACAAGCTG
>NW_015505265.1:1051769-1113114 GCF_001515645.1 Sinocyclocheilus grahami | reverse complement strand
CGGTTGAGAGAGGCGGGGCATAGAGGACCTACAATAATGTACAGCATTTGAAAAATAGTGTGTTTTTTGAACATTAAAGCATGTCAGCATATTCTGTTACACCAAATACACAAAATAATGATCTTTAAAAAAGCATCATATGACCCCTTTAATGTTTTATGTAATGCAGTGTCATTTTAAATAATAAATATATATATATAAAAAGGAAATATTTATTTGCAGTAATTCATATTTTCTTGACTGGTGCAAACAGAGGACAGGACCCTTGCATTTTGTACATTACATTTTTAGAATATTCATACAATTATAATGTTTGTTGAAGACGGTTCAGTGCAGTCTGCTGCATTTCCAGTGCACGACACATGAGGGCAGTCAAACAACATTATAAAGTCGTAATGCTTTTTCCTCTCTGCCAATGGACTGTTTACATTCCTAAACATTGAGAAACTGAGAAAGTTATATGGCATAAGATTTGAGAGGTTCCCGGAATGTAGACATTAGAAATAATAGTTCCTCACTGTTACCACATAACTATGATTATGCTTGCGTTAGTGAGTTTATTTTTACCATTCACATGACAACACCAGTCATGCCCGATAACATCAACAGCTCAGAGTATAGCCTACACTTAGTCATTTGATACAGAATTAACCACTAACACCACTTTTGGATGCTTTTAGCAACATTATACAGATGATTATACCCAGTTGATGGCAGGGAAAATTAAATGATCAAATTCAAATAAAATAAAATGACAGAACAAAATATTAGGCCTACTTCGGAATGCAACACGTTTAAATCTGCAGGGTGAATGAGATTAGAGTACAGTTTATCACTGTTTATTCAGGTACCTATATTGGGAATGTGTGCACTCTCCAAGGAAAAAAGTTGCGTCTGATCGAAATAAATAAATGAATCTGCAGGGTGTATTTATTTATTTATTTATTTCCATTCACCAAACTCTTTTCCTTAGAGAATGGACACATTATCAATGCAGTTACACCTATAAGGTTGATAAAATAATCAGGTAATTAAAAATAATTCAGGTGTAGCTGTATTGAGAATGTGTGCTGTTTGGAACACTGTGGTAAACAAACAAACAAACAGGTATTCTAAACATCAATATGATCAGGTATCTAAAATAATTAAGCTGTAGTTGTATTAAGAATGCCTGCATTCTCCAAGCAAAACAGTTTGGTAAATTATGGCAAACAAACAAATAAATAGTACACGTTCTTGGCAACTATAAGGTAGATAAAAAAAAAATCAGATGTAGTTAGACTGTTTTTTGCGATAAAGTTGTAGTTTCTTATAAAGCCAATCAATCATTTATCACCTGTAATTTATAAACTGTAATTTTAAAATGTGTTTGTGAAGTTCAAGTTCAGAATGTAAGCGCAGACGAGGGACTAGTTTTCTGTAGTCTGCGGCAGTGCACTGAGAAAACCTCCAAAAGAGGAGTGAGCTGAAGTCTGGCGGACGGACAAGTCTGCCCGCTGCGGTCTGATAGTCCTGTGTGCTTTAACTGGGGCGGATGAATACCACGAGTGAGTGAGTGAGAGAGAGAGAGCGCCATAATGACTGTTACTACTCTCAGTGTAAATCAGTTTCTCGGCGCACAGAGCCATCAGGGTTCGCCAGAGGACTTTGCAGGGAATTTTAACCCACTGTACTCAAACTCACAAGAATCTACTTTTAATCACCATATTTGAATAATGTGTCAACGCCGCAGCCCGCAGTAGGAGGAAGTTTGCTTGTTGTCCGTGGACATTTCTCTCACTCTTTGCGGGACTATGGCGGTGGAGCTGGTGGGGAAGCGCTGCCTGTGCGTGAGCGGCGGAGAGCGGCTGGAGCCCGCGGGAGTCTCGCGCTGGAGCTGGAGAGCCGGAGTCATCCGCGCCTGCGACTCGCCTGCGCTAACGGTAAAACTTACCTCACGACCCTTAATTAGGACAGCTTACGCTTGTTTTTAGCCTCTTCCAGTTGATATAACTTCTACAAATTCATTTTCGCTTGTTTGTCAGAAATAAAGTTAGGCGGAACTACTGATATGACAGCGAAAGTTGATTGTTTCGAAAGCTGGTAACGCTAGGTTTGTTTCTGTCAGTTTAGTCAACAGACATTCAGGCGGCTTTTACTATGAGTCGAAGGCTGGGCGTGTTACTATGATAGAGAGGAGGAGGGGGGGGGGGGGGGCACGCTCAGCGGGACTTCACTCAGACTGATCAGCTGTTGTGAGACAGGCTGCCTGCCGCTGTAGCGCCGCACTCCATCGCTCCACCACAGCACTGAGACAGCTTCAGCACGAGCGGTCTTATTTTATATACACAGTTTCAGTAAGCGATTCTGCTGTTTTCCTGTTTATCAGATTTAAAATTGTACCTTTTGGGGTACAGCAGCTTGTCCCTGGAGCAGTACCCTTAAAAGGACATATTTGTACCTTTTTACCCCTAATAGGTACATATTAGTACCTTAAGGGTACTCGTATGGTTAAAGGTACTAATATGTACCTATTAGGGGTAAAAAGGTACAAATATGTCCTTTTAAGGGTACTGCTCCAGGGACAAGCTGTTGTACCCCAAAAGGTACGATTCTGTCCCCTTATTTTTCTATGTGTGTGAAGCTGCTGAGACATAATCGGTATTGTATAAGCTGCTATAGAAATGCAGATGACTTGACTAATACGCAATATAACATCATGTAATATGTGTTACTAGCATTTTTTTGTTAGCTTTTCCGATGTGTATCCACATTCAGGATTCCCACGGTCATGGAAAATCAAGAAAACGGGATTTTGAAATAGTAATTTCCTGGAAAAGTAGTATAATTAAGATTACACTTCATTTTAAGGTGTCGTTGTTACAGTGCAACTATACATTTAAGTACTGAGTGATATTAATTAACACTATCAATTTATAAGGTTCAGGTTAGGTTTAGGGTTAGTTGCATGGAATTATGCATAACTTTCTGTTATTTCTGGAGTAAGTACATGTAACGTATTGCAAGGACAATGTAAAATAGTTTTACCTTTATGGACCCATTTTATATGAAGTGTCTTTAACTGTACTAACATTTATTAATAATTTGATGTAATGCACTTATTGTGTACATACATTGTATTTATATTTAAAAATATCTGCATGCAATTGCGCATGCAATTCATTTCTGTAGTTACATATGCATCCATATGTATGAATCCAAGTGTGTGTGTGTGTGTGTATATATATATATATATATACACACACACACACACACTTGGATTCATACATATGGATGCATATGTAACTACAGAAATTAATTGCATGCGCAATTGCATGCAGATATTTTTAAATATAAATACAATGTATGTACACAATAAGTGCATTACATCAAATTATTAATAAATGTTAGTACAGTTAAAGACACTTCATATAAAATGGGTCCATAAAGGTAAAACTATTTTACATTGTCCTTGCAATACGTTACATGTACTTACTCCAGAAATAACAGAAAGTTATGCATAATTCCATGCAACTAACCCTAATTGTGTACATACATTGTATTTATATTTAAAAATATCTGCATGCAATTGCGCATGCAATTAATTTCTGTAGTTACATATGCATCCATATGTATGAATCCAAGTGTGTGTGTGTGTGTGTATATATATATATATATACACACACACATATATATATATATATATATATATATATATATATACTTGCACATACTGTATATGCCTAAAGTGGCTTGAAAATTTAAGAGTTAATTAACATTTTTCAAAGATTTTTAGCTCTAAAATATTTGGCTACAAATTGCTTCTTGAACTCCATAAAATGCTTTTAAAAATCCATAAAAGCCATCACGAACGACTGGAAAAGCCATGGATATTCATTAGCGAAAAGCTATGGGAACCCTGCACGTTACTAAATGCACTAAATGCATGTTGACTTCAGTAAAGCCATTACAGTTCATTCGTTTGAATCTTTCCTGGCACCCTGTGCACCGCAATAGTCATATTTGCATTTTTACAACTGTGAAGTTAATTATGAGGGTCAAAGGCACACTTTCCTCCTACACTAGTGCTCAGCGAAAGAGCCGGTCACCCTCTGAGGATCGCACTGCGTAACTGATTTAACAAGTTGTGGCGGCTTGTTTCACTGACGTTTAAAGTGTAACTCAAATATACAGTATGTATTCCACTAGGGTGCAAAAAATAGAGAATTGTGTTGTTTCTATGTAGAAACTTTGCTCTGTTATCTGGCAAGTGCCCTGTGTTTTATTAATTCTCTCTGACAGTTTGTGTGAATTGATAGTTTAGTCATGCTGTCATATGCTTCCAGCTGTGTATGCGTGTAAAAGAGAGGGAAAGAAAGCATTCATTTCATAGTTGTTACTGGCGTTGTTGCTCAGATTATATGCGGTTTGATTGTTTGGCAAAGGCTTGCATTCATGTGCGTGCATATCTGTCATTCATTTTCCCAGTACAGGTGCAGGATTGCTTGTATATCTGTAGGGTGTGTGTGTTTGTCTAACAAGCTCTTTGTGGTTGTAAACTCGCACCAACAGGATTTTCTCACTGTATGAGAGTATGTTCACCCTCTGTGAGGTCAATTATTTTAGATAAAACTGTAATCTTATTATGTAGTACTGTGTTTATTTGGATTGTGTCCTCAGTTTAGATATGCTGTGAAAAATCTCTCTGGTGGTTATAGTTTTATATTTAAAGCTGGGGAATATACAGCTCTGTTTGTTTATTTGTTTAACAGCTGTTGGTTTTCTCTTCTGGTGTATTTATGTGTTTCATGAGATTGTAAGTGCATGTGTGTTAGTGTATATTTGTCTTTTGGGACTCATGTTTTTTACGCCATTGGCTAGACGACGTCCCCGTGGCAACAGCGGCTTAGCCGTGTGACTGACAGCTTTCCCTGGGTTACAACCTCCTGCCGTGTTACACACACACACACAGATATCTCCTAATGCTTCTCATCTCCTTCACAACCTGCTGTTTTACTGTGCTGTATTCTCAGGGGTTTACCACAAACACTGGTTTGCTTGAATTTCCAAATATCTGCAGTGTGTCCAGACCTGACCGCTTGAGAAATGCACTGTTTTTAGTTTTAAAACTACAGGAAAATGTCATGGAATGATGTTTTCTTATATTTGTGTGATATAGTATGTATAAACAGATGGTTGCAGTCCTGGATGCTGATGGGTGAATATGGCAAACACAAATATTAACAGCTACACTACTAGAAAAAAGGTGCAAAAGCTGTCACTGGGATGGTATCTTTTCAAAAGGTACACATTTGTCCTTAAAGCTTCCATATTGGTACGTTAACTGTACATATTAGTTCCTAAAGTGTACATATAAATACCTAAAAGGTATAAAAATGTACATTTTGAAAAAGTACCGCCACAGAGACAGATTTTATACCTTTATTCTGAGTGCATGAATTAAATGTGTTGAAAAAAAATACACTTTCATTATTTTTCGAAACATGATAGATTTCTGTACATCCATTTAAAGTCCAGGCAACCAAAACTTTGATGCTTCAGAAAGTTCAAAAAGATATCATGGAATTCATATGAATTGGGGATGTCAACGATTAATCGATGATCGATTAATTGTCGATAAGAGATGCAATGGTACCGCCACAGAGACAGATTTTATACCTTTATTCTGAGTGTATGAATTAAATGTGTTGAAAAAAAATACACTTTCATTATTTTTCGAAACACAAATGAAAAAATTTGAATGAAACATGATAGATTTCTGTACATCCATTTAAAGTCCAGGCAACCAAAACTTTGATGCTTCAGAAAGTTCAAAAAGATATCATGGAAGTAATTCATATGAATTGGGGATGTCAACGATTAATCGATGATCGATTAATTGTCGATAAGAGATGCAATCAATTAAAGCTATCGATGGTCGATTAAGTCGTTTAATTTTGGTCTGCGTGCGGCTCATGCGCAAAACACGTGCGAGCGGCTCTGAGTGACGGTGACGGTATATAAATGCATCATCCTTCATTCATAATGTACAAATTAAGCTTTTAATGTGATTTAAACTTTAAAAGTACATTAAAATAGAAACAACACAAAGCTCTTCAACATGGAAAGCAATAGAAATGTAGTAACTAAGTCATTTCCCCAGATAATTCTTTCCATCTTTCATTTCCCTTAGATGCGAAAACAGTGATAAAAAGTGAGTGACAATAAAATAAACCTGCGAAATTAGAGGGTTAAGCGGTGAGGATTTAGGAAAAGAAACCATGCCTAAATATTATTGAATTTGTGTAAATTTGTGACCAACCGGCAAACCAGAACAAAGCCGTATAAATGTAGGCTATATGGGCTCGAACGGCATCCAAAATCATGGTTGCGATGTAAGATTTTCCAGCTAACCAATTATTCCTCTAATAAACAAAGCTTTTATACCACACTTGTCATAATCAGAGCTTATAATTTGTAAATAAATAATTACTGGATTCAAAACAGCAATTAAAAGGCGCTGTGACCGACACTGACTATACGTTTTCCCAGAGCATTCAATGCTGTCACTAAACGGTGATGCCAGAACTAGAGCATCGTTCATGAGTTTCTACAGGACCTGACTAGCCTAGGCACAGGTTTTCAAGCCCTGGGACAAAATGGGATGCTTTAAGGAAAATGTATAGCCTATGTAAGCAATTGGCCTAAATAAAAAGAACAATTTGTTTTCATAAAAATAAAAAAAAGGCGAAATATATCTGGCTTAAATAATTAAGCTGACAGATTTAAAACAGAAGTGTGGCGCGGCGCTCCATAAACAAGTTTTTTTATGTTTCAGCTGTTCGATCGTGCCGGCACCTCACGCGCACACACCCCACATATTCTAGCAATTCAAACTTACATCGCAGTCTGTTCTTTATCAAAATAAAATACAGTCAACCAAACATATAAAAGATTACACTGGTCAGTTTAAATAGACCGTAGTATACCGGTCCACTCTGCTGTTATGCCAAGGACGTTTTTGCTCATGTTAAGAGGATGATCTTTTCCGTCTATATGCGAATGCGTGTAAAGTACAAGCCTAGTTTACATTATAAATAATAGTTTAACATTCAAATACATTACTAATATGGAAATATTTGGATTTGTGCCGAATGAGTCATGAGCAATAAGCTCCAAATACATCCAGCCAAACCCGCGCTCGCTCCATCCTCGTACACACACGCATGCATGCACTGTCACGATCTAATGCCGGATTTAAAAAAACAAAACAAATAGGCCTACCGCAACGCAAAAATTCTAATTCTGACATTTTCCGGAACAGGATCCAGCAGGATCAAATTAAGTACTGGTCATAATACTCACATAAAAATGTTTCATGTTAGCAACAGTGTGTTCAGCGGTCCCCGTGTTGGGATAGGAAACAGTCAACAAAGTAAAATTATCTCAAAACAAGCTCTCTTCATTTTATCAAATGATCATAATCACATCTATTCATTTTACAATCCTGCTACTAGCATTTTATTCAGACTAAATCCCCTTTAAATCTAGCAATTCAAACTTACATCGCAGTCTGTTCTTTATCAAAATAAAATACAGTCAACCAAACATATAAAAGATTACACTGGTCAGTTTAAATAGACCGTAGTATACCGGTCCACTCTGCTGTTATGCCAAGGACGTTTTTGCTCATGTTAAGAGGATGATCTTTTCCGTCTATATGCGAATGCGTGTAAAGTACAAGCCTAGTTTACATTATAAATAATAGTTTAACATTCAAATACATTACTAATATGGAAATATTTGGATTTGTGCCGAATGAGTCATGAGCAATAAGCTCCAAATACATCCAGCCAAACCCGCGCTCGCTCCATCCTCGTACACACACGCATGCATGCACTGTCACGATCTAATGCCGGATTTAAAAAAAAAAAACAAATAGGCCTACCGCAACGCAAAAATTCTAATTCTGACATTTTCCGGAACAGGATCCAGCAGGATCAAATTAAGTACTGGTCATAATACTCACATAAAAATGTTTCATGTTAGCAACAGTGTGTTCAGCGGTCCCCGTGTTGGGATAGGAAACAGTCAACAAAGTAAAATTATCTCAAAACAAGCTCTCTTCATTTTATCAAATGATCATAATCACATCTATTCATTTTACAATCCTGCTACTAGCATTTTATTCAGACTAAATCCCCTTTAAATCCGGTGAGAAAGCGGGGGTGGGGTTTGAGTAACTTTTGCACATCCTGTCATGCCGGGCTGCATAGATGCATTTTGCAGCATTAAGGTTAACGATTAATCGATTAATTGATCGTTAATTTAAACGACGATCGATCATGGAATTGATCGAAAATTAACATCCCTAATACGAATAGAACAGTTTAATCCAAATCTTGTAAAGAGACACAGTCACTTAATATGATAAACAGATTTAATTTAGCTCTTTTGTTCTCAGGTTTTATTGAATATCTTCATTTGTGTTTCAAAGATAAAGTCTTATCGGTTTGGACTTGCAAGTTTGGAGGGAGGAGAAATTAAGCAGGTCTTAGGAAATGAGATAATACAAGTTCATGTATTTAGCTTCAATCGGCCATGTTCAATTATATTTTTCCCTATGAAGTTAAGTAAAGAATCTTTAAATATGATTGTGCTTGTATTGTAATGCTGCACACCATACCTTTAGCCATGACCATATTCACTGTGTAGCTTGTTGTAACTCTTGTTAACAATCTATATTGCAGTCTAACCCACTAAGAAGTTACAAACACATATTTGATGGAGGGTTTATTTGTGCAGACAGTGTTTTCTATTTGGATTGCACAAGTGTGCATGTTGAAGTGATGTCATTCGTCTGATGCAGACATTTATTAATTTCAGCTGCGCATGTATTTTATCGACTCGCTCTTATAGCGCTCTAATTCTGTTCTGCACTGCATTAACTAAAGCCAAATGTCTCTGCTTGGCCTCGTCTCTGTCTTGTCTTTTTCTGTGGTTGTGTGTGTTTGTACTGTGCTCTATTTAAGCACTCCTCTTCCCCTCCCCGTCGGTGCATGTGCTGGCACTAAGGGCCGTATTCCAGCTTTCTGCACGTGTGTTTGTCAGTCTACACTCACACACACACACCCACATACGCACACACAGACACAGATATATGGTTCTGCAGTGTCAGAGACAAGGGTTGAATTTCATCAGCTCATGTGGAGAGAAGCAAAACATTTTTAAACAATCTCTTTCTCTCTCTAATACCTTGTTGATGTAAGTTGTGAATTCTTGTTTATATGTTTATGTGACCCTCTCAGTCAGTTAGTCTGCAAAATGCGTGTGTTGTTGTGCTTTTTTATATACAGCTTTCTTTTCATTTGACCCTTGACCTTTGGCAGATGGTTTGAAGCTTTGCCAGGGAAGCAATGTGTGATTCTGCAGACCAGACAGATTTTGCGTGTGTGTGTGTGTGTGTGTGTGAGTGTGTGCACTGTAGCTTATCTCCTGAAATGCGTAAGAAGTCCAGCTCAGGCTGTGTGATTGTAGATTTAAGCCCTACTGAGACACACACACACACACACAAAGAATACAGAACTGTTTTAACTCCCACTCTGTCCTTCTGATGATGCATTACTTGCGTTGATGTGTCTGTTTGTGTGTGTGTGTGTGTGTGTGTGTGTGTGTGTGTGTGTGAAAGAGAATCTCCTATTAGTCCTGCAGAACTCTGTGAAATCATCTCTGTCTTTTGATTTAACAGCCCTAGGGAGTTCGGTGGCAGGGTGTGTGGTTGTTTTGGATGCTTGTGTAATCGTGCGCATCTATTTGACTCTCACACTATCTGTGTGAATGTTTGCGTGTCTTTATATGTGCGGAGGAGAGAGTGTGAAGGCGAGAGAGTGTGAGTGTGTGTGTGTGTGTGTGTGTGTGTGTGTGTGTGTGTGTATTTGGCAGACAGAGGAGAGCGACTTTGTTTAAACTGCGGAATATCATGCATGACAGAATCACAGTCACGGGACTGGAGAGCTGGCCAACAGCCGCACAAGGTGTCCAACGCTTTGCTAGTATAATATGAGGCAGTTAAAGGACATGGTGTCCTCTTGTCTTTCTGTCTTGTCATGCACACTAGCTTATCTTATCATTATGATGTTTGCTGGCATTAAATCACAGTAGTTTGTTTGGGTCACTCCTTCATGACACACAGACACACACACACTCACATGTACAATGCAGTCCTCCACCACACTTAACCGCACACACTCTTTTGCTCACATCCACCTTCATTGACAGAGTCTGTCTCTGTCAGGTTCAGATTGTAATGCATGTCATTTTGCTACTTAATAACACTGCGTTATGACAAAAGCTGATAAACATAAACATTTCTTGCAGCAAATGAGCATTATTTTAAACCAAAAATCTATATTTACATTTATAATGTTAAAAAGACTTCTATTTTAAAGGTCACATATTTTACACCTTTCTGGAGTTTTATTTTAAGTCTTGATGTCCTTAAGAATATATATTTGCGGTATAAGTACCAAAAACCATCTCAATATGTTTTTACAGCTCCTCTCTCAGGAGCTCTGCAAAGAACAGGTTGATTTTGACCTGTCTAATTAATATTCATGAGCCTCTCTTCTGATTGGCCTGTTGTTTTCTGAGTGACACACGGCCAGGCCAACCACAGGTAACTAGGGTCATGTATGCTGTAGCCTGCTGTGGATTGGTGATACTCACAAGTAAGGTCAATAGAAACACCGGTAATAATGGTCACTCCTGAGGGAAATGTTGTCCGGGCTTCAATTTATGAGCCGAACTCAGACCTCGAATCGGCGATGACAGGAGACAACCAGCCACCTCCTCAAACGCGCTTGCATTAAATCACAGCAGTTTGTTTGGGTCACTCCTTCATGACACACAGACACACACACACTCACATGTACAATGCAGTCCTCCACCACACTTAACCGCACACACTCTTTTGCTCACATCCACCTTCATTGACAGAGTCTGTCAGGTTCAGATTGTAATGCATGTCATTTTGCTACTTAATAACACTGCGTTATGACAAAAGCTGATAAACATAAACATTTCTTGCAGCAAATGAGCATTATTTTAAACCAAAAATCTATATTTACATTTATAATGTTAAAAAGACTTCTATTTTAAAGGTCACATATTTTACACCTTTCTGGAGTTTTATTTTAAGTCTTGATGTCCTTAAGAATATATATTTGCGGTATAAGTACCAAAAACCATCTCAATATGTTTTTACAGCTCCTCTCTCAGGAGCTCTGCAAAGAACAGGTTGATTTTGACCTGTCTAATTAATATTCATGAGCCTCTCTTCTGATTGGCCTGTTGTTTTCTGAGTGACACACGGCCAGGCCAACCACAGGTAACTAGGGTCATGTATGCTGTAGCCTGCTGTGGATTGGTGATACTCACAAGTAAGGTCAATAGAAACACCGGTAATAATGGTCACTCCTGAGGGAAATGTTGTCCGGGCTTCAATTTATGAGCCGAACTCAGACCTCGAATCGGCGATGACAGGAGACAACCAGCCACCTCCTCAAACGCGCTTACAACAGGATGTTTCAGAATGGTAAATTTAGATTATTATTTAGTTACTATTATTACACTTGTATACAAAACTTTTTTTTGTATTTTTTTTTTTGGTATACAAAACTGTATTATGCTTGTTATAGTGTGTGACGTCACTTGCTCTACGGTTGTCACGGCGACCGTCACAGCCCTACTGTGCAATGATGTAGTTTCCTGACATCCAGACTGAACAGCGTTTTCTCGACATGTTTCCGTGTTGTTGTTGCTGCTCAGCAATGGCATGGACGTGATGTTGTCTGGGGGTTTGGCAAAAGGAGAGTGGGACTGTGGGCAGTGCTCGGGGTGGTGACTGAAGGCGGTGACTGAATAGTTCTGACGTCACCTTTTTACGGAAGTCACAACGGTTCGTGAAAAATCACAGCTACTTTTATGCAGGCTGTGTGCATTTAACTGTGGATTGACTGTTTTGAAACTTACATGGTAGTTAAATAGCCCCTAGACCTCAGTTATCATGAAAAAAGCCAGGAAATTTCAGTTTTGACAATATGGGACCTTTAAATGAATGCTGTTCTTTTAAACTTTATATTCATCATAAAATACTTCACAAACAAGTATCACAGTCTCCACAAAAATATTAAGCTGCACAACTTTTTTCAACATTGATAATAATAAGAAATGTTTCTTGAACAGCAAATCATCATATTAGAATGATTTCTGAATGATCATGTGACACTGTAGACTGGAGTAATTATGCGGCAAATTCAGCTTTGCCATCACAGAAATAAATTATATTTTAAAATATATTAAAGGGGTCATATGATGCTATTTTAAAGATCATTATTTTGTGTATTTGGTGTAACAGAATATGTTGACATGCTTTAATGTTCAAAAAACACATTCTTTTTCAAATACTGTACATTATTGTAGGTCCTCTATGCCCCGCCTCTCTCAAACACATAGTTTTCAACAAAGCCCCCTCCTTTGACAAGCGCAGTCTGCTCTGATTGGCCAGCTGACCCAGTGCATTGTGATTGGCCGAACACCGCAAGCACTCGTTGGAAATGTAACACCCCTTACCATAATCACGAGCTTCATCTTTCAAAATAAATGTAAAGACAGATCTCTTTGGATTTGAGACTTTAGTCTTTGCAACTTTACAGATCTTCTTTATGCACCAAGAGCTTGTAACACTCCAAAGAGAAAGGAAAACCTGAAATCGCATCATATGACCCCTTTAAAATAGAAAACCGTTACTTAGGGCTGAGCAAAAAATGTAATGCAATTTTCATGCGAATCTTGTCAGTAAAGCCGCTTCTGGTGATTAGTAGTAAATCTCCAGCACGTGCTTTCAGATGGAGCGGCATTTACTACACAGAGCCGTAAAGCACTGACAAGCTACACAGGCGATTTTTTTTTTGCACAGCCCTACAGTTACTTTAAATTGTAATAATATTTCATGAATTTTTTATCAAATAAAGGCAGCCTTGGTGAACAGAATTCCTTCTTAAACATTAAAAATAAATTCAGACTCCAAACTCACATCTTGAGCAAAATGTAAGCATTGCACTAGACCATCATCGACAAAATCCATCCGAACTATTTCCTGATGCAATGCATTGTATTTAGAAATACACTGTATTATAAGATCCATCAACATGTGTTAATGGTTTGCTCTACATCACAGTGTTCATGTTGAACATTTGATGTTAATTGCTTTTCAATTCATATAAATAATTATATCATATAAAATAGAATCATATTAAAACAATAACAAATTGTGTTTATCTGTGTTTAATTGTTGTAATTTACACAGAAAATTACTTTTAAATGTGTTAATTTTAATGACAGATAGGTGAATGTTGCCGTAATTAGCTAAGAAATGCTTGTCACACATTGTGTTTCATGTAGCTCTGATGTGAGTCGACTTTATAAACGTACACTCACATTTTCACTGTCTTCATCTGTCTCTTTTTTCTCTTGTTCTCTGTCTGTCTTTCTTTCTCTCTCTCTCTCTCTCTCTCTCTCTCACCCGCTCACCTGTCCTCCCTCTCTCTCCGCTCAGTAAATTATTGATCAGTGAGGCGCCTCTGTGGATCACAGTTTGTGAATGTGTGTGTGTTTGCACTCAGCGCTAAAGACAGTATGTGCAACAGACATGGATACGCTCACAAAAAGTCACATGATAGTCTCATGCTACTATGTTGGCAGCATGCTTTTATTCCCCAGACTCTCTTTCTCTCTCTCTCTCTCTCCCTCTCTCTCTCTCGCCTTTCACACACACAGTGTCGGTTTCATCAGGAACACAACCAGACCCTTCTCATTCACTCCTCGCTTGTGTTGCAGAAACAGTTAGCAGAATATACTTACATGTACATCTCATGAAAAACTACCAGTAAAAAAAAAGAGTGTGTGGTTTGTCAGACAGGAACGCAGTGTCAGGTTGTGTGTGTATAAATGCTGATGCTATAAGCACATTTCTGCCGAAGCGTTGGACGTGGTCCAGGCTGAAATCTGATGCTGGTGAATGTTTCCCTCCCACAAGCCTCAGGGAAGTGTTTACTGCGAGAGAGAGTGTGTGTAAATGTTTCTCTCCTGCAGTCTGTCAATAAGAGATACTGCAGGAGTGTGAGTATGCAATGCTTGAGTTGATTTGCAGGTGCGCCTGTGAGTTTGTATGCATGTGTGTGTGTGTGTGTGTGCAGCCATGTGACTGCATGTGTGAAACGCTTCTTTGACCTGTTACAGCTTGTCGACGCTTCATGGCCGAACAGTTTGGCGCACACACACATCCGACACGTGTGTGTGTGAGAGAGAGAGAGAGAATAGCAGAAAAAAGCCTCTTGTTAGCTCACTCATATTGTAAATACCATCTAAGACACACACACACCCAAAGACGCACACATACATCATCGTAATTACACACACGCGGAAGATAAAACAGCCGCTGTGAAAAATGACAACCTGACGTGATGGTAGACTCACTTCACATTCGCAGGACAGATGAAGCTCTGTGTGAATGTATGTGTGTGTGGTTTCAAAAGGCAGTAGGACTGGTTCCTATGACTAATGATCTCTTCTAAATGAATAATTGCTGTTTTCCTTTCACTCTCCCCCCTTCTTACACACACTCTCGGTCAGGCACACACATCTCACAGATAATGGCAGGAGTGCACATAAATCACCTCGGTGTCCGACATGCATCCTTACACCGGGAGAGAGAGAGAGTTTGAGTGTGTCTTTGTGTGAAAGAGACAGTGAGAAGATGAAGGGGAAAGGTGAGGTTGAAAGACAGGAAGAAGAAAAGAAGGAGTTGAGGGAAATGGAGAGATAATCAGAGAGCGAGAGAGAGAGATGTTGGTAGCATAGCAACTCAAAAATGCCATTTTTCTCTCTCTATCTCACGCTCAGAGGATCTTGACCAATGGCAACATGTGTCCCTGCAATGCATTATATTTTAGGGCTTTTTAATTCTTCTGTAGGGTGTGAGGCATCATCTGTCTGGCACACACACACACACACACATACACACACACAGACACGTGTCTGTATGCTTTAAGTGTGAAGTTTGCTGTTATAGAGCAGAGTGGGGAAATGCGTGACTCTCTTTTGTCTCTCCATAACCATTTCTGATTTTCATTCGGAAACCCAAGATGATCACATTATGACTTGTTTCACAATGTGGGGAATGCTTGATTATGCCTATAAAGCTCAAAATGTTGAATTTAACATTCGGATGAACCTTCAATGCACAAATGCTCTCAATCAAACATTTAAAAAAAAAACTGAATGGAACATTTGAATGGACTTTTAAATGCACGTATGATGCATTTTAAATTTTTTATTTAATTCTCAAATTAATAATTCTCATCAAACTTTGAGTCCTCTCAAATACACATACAGGGTCCAAAATATGCTTAGTTTACATTCAAACATTTGAATCAAACTTTTAAATGCAGTTATAATGTCTACAAAATGCTTGATCAAACATTAAAACATTTAAATCAAACTTCCGAATGCACCCAGAATGCCCTAAAATTCAAATTAGCATGTGTTTGGCAGACACTTTTACCCAAAGCAACTTTCAGGCTAAATTCCCAAAGCAATGCTTTCAGGCTATACATTTTCTCAGCACTGCGTTACATGGAAATAGAAACTGTGACCTTGGATTTCCTTTACCATTTGAGCAACCAGGTCACACAAATTTCCAAAATACTGAATCAAACATTTAAACGTTTTTTTTTTAATGAATGTTAAAACACACTTATGCTAGCCAAAAAAGACAGTATCAAACATTCTAAATGTGACTATTCAAATTGAACATTCAAACATTTTAATCAAATTTTTAAATGCACTTACGATGCCCAAAAATGCACTCTATATTTACATTCAGATGTTTAAATCAAACTTTTAAATGTAGTTAGTTATAATATCTAGAAAAAATGCTTGATCAAACATTCAAATCAAATCATCCAAATGGACACACAATTCTCAAAAATTCTATTTAGGAACAAACATGTCTAAAGGCCCATTCAGACCAAGCACGATAACTATAAAGATAACTATATTAGCGTCCACACCAGCGAACGATATTGTCTGTTTATTCTTAGCGCACGTGCGTCTGCCACTTTACTGCAAGAGACTGCAATTCTCGAGCTTGTTACAGCAGGATGGATTCTGATTGGCTGTCAATGTTTGTATCGTTCATCAGCTGGAGAAAATCGTTCTGAAAGTGATTCCAGTGATATCGTTTCTCTGTGCCTTTATTGTTATAGCTGTGGTGTAGACTCTGCTATTCTCTAATATTGAGAGAACGATTTTTAGAACTTTATCTTTATAGTTCTCATTCTTGGTGTGAACGGGGCTTAAGGCTTTATTACCAGCCCTGCCAGATTTATCTTGTTCTCCTGCCACATGGACCAGAAGTCTTCCACCTCTTTATTTAACCATACCTGCTGATGTTTTCTCAGTTACCATGAATTCTGAATCACTGTGAGTGAGCTAGATCTCAGTGCTGTATTCATAGTGAGTTTTTGTTGGGTGACTTTGTGATTCAGATCTGTGACAGATTTAGCCATATTGTCATGCTGCAGTAGAGCTGGATGGCTCATTGCAGCTGGTGAGTGAGTTTTAATTTCGTCTGGCTCAGTCATCAGTCAGACGCAGCGCTTATGATGCTGTGATGACACTCTGGGTGACAAATAGGAGTGAAATCATTGAATTCAGACTTGCACATGAAAATATGTATCTTGATTTGGACAGGACTGTGTGATCTGGTGCGTGTGGTCTAAGAATGTCCTTTCATCGTGTAGACATTTGCAACACGTTTTCGTTTAATCTATTTCATTTCCTTTTCATGTTGTTTGTAAGCTTCTAAGCAGATGTTTTTTTGTGCAAGTGGGTTAGTATGCTGTTGGTGTGTTGACATTGGTTTCTAATTTATTAGATTTATCACCTTTGAATCATCTTTTAATTAGCTGCATCAAGTTAATTGTGAACACATATGCTGTGTGTATGCGTGTGCACATGCACCTGTGGCTGTACATACATCCGCAACCTACTAACCCTCTCTCTCTCTCTCTCTCTCTCTCCATGTGTTAGGTGTGCGTGCACTGGGACGGCGAGCAGAGCACAGAGAGGAAGTGGAGGAGACTCCGAGAGGAATGTGAGGTGGTTTTGTTGGAGCAGGAACTCGTCTGGGCCACCAAAAGAACTGGCACAAACGGCAGCAGCAGCGGCCAGGAGAAGAGGAGACTGCAACCCGCCCTGGTGAGTCCACAAAAGCCCTCAAAGTGCTGCTGTTCACAGACCATCTGATGCATGTTACACACAAAAATGGCAAGAACTTGAAAGTGATTGGCTGGATTCATGTAGTCAGATTTGGGGTGCATTGGTTTTTATCAGTCTGGTTGGAGCAAAAGTTTATTTAAAGAATTCATGACATGAGAAATCAATTTTGCCTTGATCTTTTGGCATATAAGAAGTCTTTGTACCTGGGGGTGGGAGAAAAAAATCGATCCATCGATGCGTCACGATTCTGAGAATTTCAGAATCGATTCTGAGCTTAGTTTTTAACCAGATGCGTGATGAAGCCGAGTTTGCTTTAGAAACACCAGCATTCTGCTTGCTTCCAATTCCTCACATACATACACCACTCGAACCTTCCATAAAATAATGTTTCATAAAGTTCGGAAAGGTTGAAGCTAATTACAAGGACATTCGCGGGCTTCATTGCACTGGATGCGCTGTGAGAGTCATTTACACTTGAAGTGTGCGGGCTCGCTCATCTGTATTTTCCTTACAAATGCTCTACGAAGTCATAATTTATGTGGTTTGGAATGCAGTGGACTTATATATTTAAAATATAAACTTCACTAACAAAAGGCTGCTTTCAATTTCAAATGCTTTGTTTGTGAAGACTGCTCGCGCATGCGGCTGTGCGCGACTCCGTCGTTTAATGCACTTGCGTCTCAAAATGGTTTTATGATGCACAATTAATGTAAACACAGCCAGTTATGTCTTAAGGGATTAAACGGACAGGACAAACCACATTACTTCTTCTATTTCAAAAGAGATCCGTGCGTGAATGCAGCTTAATAGATCTCCCACTGTCTATGATGTCATAGTAAAAAACAACAGTAAAGATGAAGAAAAATCACTCACAGTTCTTGAATGGAAAACGTTCAGATAATCTTAAATACTGAAAGCACTCGTTTGTTTGTTGTTTGTAATAAGTTTCTATGCTCCTCTTTATTATTTGCTACTTGCTTGTATGTTTTGAAGGTATATTAACTAACATACAACTGTTTTACTTTTTTTTATCAATTTGTAATTATTTTAAAAAGTACTTAATTACTTATGTAAGAATATGTAAATGTAAGGATTTTAAGATTCTCAATTTGGTAAACTAATTAGTTAATAAGGGGGAAAAAAGTAGATCCAGAATCGTTCTGGAATCGGATCGTGACTCCCAGAATCGGAATCGGAGCAGATCGTGAGGTGACTAAAGATTCCCACCCCTATTTGTACCATTAAAACATCCTGTAAGTTTCATAGCTTAGCACGTCCTCCTCTTTACAAACAAAGCATTTATTTAATCAAGTTCCAAAAAAGGCTCGTTTGGATCTAAATTGACAAATTACATCATGGGGGCACAAACATTTGCATAAACGCTGCCTCCAGAGCAAGACATCTACGAATAGTCATTTTCTCACCATAGGCCCCGCCCAATGGTGTTCAGCCGCTAACACTTGATTAATGCGAGTGTCATGTTGCGTCAAAAGCAAATAGAAATTCCAATCACTGCCTCTATCTTGTCTACTGTGGATACAGTATATAGATGCGTGTTTGCTTTCAGACGTCAATAGGACAGCGTAAGGATCAAGTGGATAGTTTATTTTTAATGGCATTGCGTATCGTGTCAGAGATTGTTCGGAGCTTTTTGTTTTGTAATTGAGGCACAGTGTCATGGAGAGTTCACAAAGAAGCATTTGTTGAAAGAAGAAGCAGTACTAGATCTGACTGTAGCTGCATTACAAACTGTAAATAAATGATTTCATAATGCATAATGCTTCAGCAAAAGATTCATCAGAATGATGCAAAAGTGATACTTTTTGAGTCTGAATGAATCATTAAAACAACTGGCTTATATGTTAATTTCTTGTGAACTCATTGTTTAATCGTAATTATCTTGCCGTTTTATTGGCCATGAAAATGGTGCAAGAAGCTTTTCTTTGAAATACTGATTTAGCAGCCCTTAAACTTCATGCTCAAAAGCGAGCTGTGGTTTGTAGCGATTGTAATGTCAGTCTGACTTCGGCTTTAAGCTGCAATGTGAACCACACTTTATGCTGATAGTTAGATAGTGCCTGTGTCTGAACACTCAACACATGTATTTATGAAGTCACTCAGTGCAGAATGAATGAAACTGATGGGCTTTTGTTTTCATATCTGGACTGTTTCCACCAAAGGAGACTGACTGGCTGATGTGTCCTGTTTTATATGTCCTAACTGCTGTTAGACTGAGTCATTATAACAAAAACATTTTCCACGTTTTCCAGATGGCAGATCAAACACTTTAATGCAGTCATTTGTGCCACTACAGGCTCATTCTCTACGATCCTGCATTATGTAACCTCATCTATGACGTCTATGACAGCATGTCACTGTGGCTGACCACGTGTTATTATGGGCTATCGTGCGTAACCTGGAGTAACCATGGGTTACGGCCATTTACATGGGTAAATGGGGTAACTGTGGCAACAGAGCTCTGTTTGACCAACGGGCTGCAGAGATAAGAGTGAATAAGAGTGTGTGTGGACTTCCTCCATTCAGAGCACTGTGTGTTTATAGCTGTGTTTGATAAAACAGTTAATGTGTGTGTGTGTGCTGGGCAGAGTGTTATTGTGTGTCAGGGTGGTTAGTATAAAAGGTATTTCTGTAGCAAAATCTGAGAACGAGAGAGAAAGAGCGATTTTACACAGCTTCTACTGATTCCTCTGTTCTCATTTATCTGACTCTGCCAACACACAGACACACATTCACCTCTTTCTTTCCCTTTTCATGCACACTGTCTTTTCACTTTTTTACTCCTCTCGCTTTTTCTTCCTTTTAGTTCTTTCTCAATGACGCACACATCTTGGTCTCCCCCACACACACTTATAAGATGCTATAGGTTTTCTTGTGATTATCAATGTGGAAAACCGTTGCGATACATTTAATTTCAGGATTCTTTGATAGAGTTCCAAAGAACCCCATTTGAAATGAAATCTTGTAATGTTATAAATGTCTTTACTGTTACTTTTGTCAGGGTGGTTAGTATAAAAGGTATTTCTGTAGCAAAATCTGAGAACGAGAGAGAGAGCGATTTTACACAGCTTCTACTGATTCCTCTGTTCTCATTTATCTGACTCTGCCAACACACAGACACACATTCACCTCTTTCTTTCCCTTTTCATGCACACTGTCTTTTCACTTTTTTACTCCTCTCGCTTTTTCTTCCTTTTAGTTCTTTCTCAATGACGCACACATCTTGGTCTCCCCCACACACACTTATAAGATGCTATAGGTTTTCTTGTGATTATCAATGTGGAAAACCGTTGCGATACATTTAATTTCAGGATTCTTTGATAGAGTTCCAAAGAACCCCATTTGAAATGAAATCTTGTAATGTTATAAATGTCTTTACTGTTACTTTTGATGAATTGAATACATCCTTGCTGAATTAAAACCTGTTCACAGCAAGGAAGATAACTGTAATGATAACTACAGTTTTAATAATTATTCTAATTCTGTGAGAATTGGGAAGTCCACACCACAATTATAACAATAACGACACAGAGGAACAAGATCGTTAGAATCACTTTCAGAACAAATTTTTCCAGCTGATGAATGAAACACTGACAGCCAATCCGAATCTTCTGACTTTAAAGATCTTGAGTATTTAAAGCAGCAGGTGACATTCGTGTTAATTATGTTAGAGAAGATTAATGTGGATGTTAACATAATTATTATTATAGTTATCATTCTTGGTGTGTACGGGCCTTAATTAATTAATTTTACTGACCCCAAACTTTTGAATAGTAGCTTGATTCCGTTTGGCTAATGAACATTCTAAGGTGTGCAATTATTATTCAGGAAACACATGGCTAAAGTAGTTCCAGGCAGTTTTTGATCACATTATACTTCCATATCACTTCGCCAAATGATTTAAGTTATTTCAAAGGTCCTTACAGCCTACAACAGCAAAGGAACACAAGCCAAATACATACAATCCTATGATAAAATATTTCCCTGTTTTTCCCCATAAAGTTATATTTTATTATTGACAGAAAGCACACTCACTTTAGTACAGGCAGTACAATACAGATACGCACTCGCGCACACATGGAAACATACAAGCGCACAGAAACTTGTTGTAAGTGCTGTCCCATGACTTTATCAACAAAATAGTTTAGCAGCTGAAAGCTGCATGACATTTCTCAATAGCAAGGTGTTAACGTCGCTGTTCTTGAAGCAGTTAAACTCACAGACAGGCAGTCTCTCTCTCTCTCTCGTCAATAATTTATATATCCTAACTGAGCTGTAATATACTCACATATGTCACATAGTTTTTGAACAAAGTAAATTAAATAATTTACAAATAAAAGAAACTACATCTAGTTTGATTATTTTAAGTTGTATTTGGAAATTATGATAAATGCAAACCAAAAGATAAGATTATTTATGAAGAATTCATAATTAATTCAAATGAATAAGTCTGGCATCAGTGCAAAAACAGCATTAGATTTTATTAAATATGATGTGGTGAATCATGTTTGAAGCTGTTATAAAATAAGCGAAATGCACACCCCTATACACTAGTGTTCAGATTGATATCAGTGTTTTAAAAAATTGTCTTGTGGATATGGCATAGCATAATCTTTGTCATTAGATATATACCTTCATATGAAACCCTAATATCTAATACTTAATACTAGGGCTGTCGCGGTGAGGGAATTTCCCTTTTGCGGTAATTTTGAGTGGCTCAATAGCGGGTATGTGGTATTATCGCCATACATACACACACACACACACACACACACATATATATATATATATATATATATATATATACTGTATATATATATTTATATAGATATAATCTGTGAGCATATGTGTTATGATATAACGAACGAGGTCATATTCAGAAAACAATGAAACCGAAACCAAATAGCGTTGAAACAGGAATTGAAGTAAACAAAAGAGAATGACAAAATAACAGTCCACATAACAGAACATAAACCTGACAATAAGATCGTTAGGCTATCGTTAGCCTATATGTATAACAGTTAGTTCTAATCTGATGTTCAAATCTGACTGGACAAGAGACTTTCTATTGATATGTCCACCTGTGCGCGTTCTAGACGGGCTGTCATTCAGTGCAGTTAGATTGTTGTGCCACAAGGTGGTGGAAAGGGACTGTCATTCAACTACACGTTCAAAAACGCTGATTCATTCATTCAAAGAGAGACGTAATGAAACACGCTGTTGAAATCATTTTAACTATGAGCGCCACTTTAGAAGGCTCAGCTGACCAGCTATGCATCGATGCTAAGACAGATTTCGCTTTCCTTGGACATGACAACCTATTTTCACAAATATATATGACTCGGCCTGGAGGACAGACGCAAGTAATCGCACGCGCTCAGTCGATCTCTCTCTCATTCACTGTCTGTTTAGGCTTGCAAATCTACGGAGCCTATGTACAAATCAGCATGGTACACATTATGTTATCATTACTAACTTGTCCACATGCATGAAGTGTAAAACGAGAAGGGCATAACCTTACAAAAAAGGAAAAGATGCAAAAATCGCAGTAGCTGCAGGTCTTGCATTCCGTGGTTTGCTCGTCAATAGTACGGTATTGCGGTTATCGCGACAGCCCTACCTAATACCTAATACATTTGTTCTCCGTTCTTTTAGTAGAAACTTAAAATATAACTGAGAAAGAACCTCTGAGCAATACATTTTCATGTGGGTTGAAACAGCCACAGACACACTTTGGTTTCCTTTTTTACTCTCTCTCTTTCTCTCTCTCTCTCTCTCACTCACTCTCTCACACACACACGCACACACACATATCTGCTTGTGGCTTTCTCTGCTGTAGAATATCACTGAGTCAGCAGCTGTTCTCTATCACAGTGACCTACACACATGTGCACACATACACTCACTCTCTCACACACACACGCACACACACAGATCTGCTTGTGGCTTTCTCTGCTGTAGAATATCACTGAGTCAGCAGCTGTTCTCTATCACAGTGACCTACACACATGTGCACACATACACACACCATCTCTTTCTCCCTTTATCTCTCTCTTTCTGGTATAATCACCCTGGCCCTCTTTTTTCTATCACTATCCGACCTTCTTTGTCAAAAATTAACAGCATATGTGTCAGTGTACTTGTCAGAGAGAGAAAGAGAGATTAGAAGAGATGGGGAGAGACAGACGCTCACTCACGGGATGAAAGCGTGTGTTACTGACAGACCGATCATTAACAAAGCACTTGTGTGTGTGCACGCGTGGGTGATAATGTGAAATCAGGAGGAAGAACAGATTATGTGTTTGTACTTTCATGTACAGTATGTGTATTTGTGTGCATGTGCGGAAATTTGTACATATTTGTGAGTGCTCAGAGACGTTTTGAACTTTACAGGCTTTTTTATTGACACTATGAAAACCGAAAGACCTGTGTTTTTACGAATGTGAAATGAGGGTATTCTGGGAAATGAGAGGTGAGAGAGAGTGTAAAGTTAATTTTGTACTAAAAAAATATTGTACGTTGAATTTAACATTTATTTGAGAGGCTTTAAAGAAGCCTCATTTTACCCATTTGTGGCATTTGTTCGTCAAGTTCAATTTAAAATGTTAGTTAAGATTTCTTCTGAATTTAAAATTAAAATTTAGTTTTACTTGACCTTTAGTTTACTTTACTTTTTGTTTTACTGTTAAACAGCTGATGCTAGTGTACCTTTAAAACTTTTATATGAAAATGACTCCTGTTATGATAAAGGTGCTCACCTTTACTAAACAGTTGAATTTAACATTTATTTGAGAGGCTTTAAAGAAGCCTCATTTTACCCATTTGTGGCATTTGTTCGTCAAGTTCAATTTAAAATGTTAGTTAAGATTTCTTCTGCCACAAAGTTGTAATTTAGTTTTACTTGACCTTTAGTTTACTTTACTTTTTGTTTTACTGTTAAACAGCTGATGCTAGTGTACCTTTAAAACTTTTATATGAAAATGACTCCTGTTATGATAAAGGTGCTCACCTTTACTAAACAAACGTGGCATTGTTCTTCAGGCTGCACTTTTTTTTTTACTATTAGGGTATCATAAACTACCTCACAATGCAATATGCATTGCAATACATTATGATGGTTTCAGTTGCACTTTATTTAGAGTAGGGCTGTGCGATTAATCGAAATCGAATCGAAATCGCGATTTGAGATGTTGCGATTTCCTAATCGCAAAGCCTGCGATATGGACGCGATATTACTCTGTTTCAGAGCATATGCATGACTGCCAGCCTTGAGTTGCAGTCTTACTAACCAATAGAGTGAGCGCACCTCCGTTCTCCCCAATCAGCACTGCTCTAGCCAACTGCGTAAACACCCACCATAACAAAATAAATAAAACGGAAAGCGGGAGAGAGACAGAGTGGGATTATGGCGTCTATTGGGTCAGATCGATAGTTAGGCAAATGAAAACTAAAGAAAACCGTATGCAACTTAAGCTTCGAAATGACAGACAACGAACAAAAAGGTAATTTCCAAGAGCTGCGTCACAGCGCATATCAAAAGCTCCCGTATCGGTTCTGTTTTCAGTACTGGAGAATAAAAGATACGTTCTTAGATGTTTTTGTTAGTACGTGAACGTTATCTTACACATTTTATCTCCCCAACAGATTCATTTGAAATAAGTTTTTAATGCATGTTGGCTAATCCCAATTCAGAAGAGCGCACACACAGCCTGTGTCTGTGAATGCTTCTCATACTCGCTCCTCTCTGCCCCACGTGGCGCGAATCCCGTGTCACGGACGAGCCGTTCACGCTTGCCACACTCACGCAGCCTGCCTCGTAATGCTCGTTTATACTCGCACCTGGCTCCGCACCGCAAGTCTCCACGAGTGCATCTGGCAGTATGGATGAGGCTTGACGCACGCACAACCTGTGTCGACTCGCGCCTGGCTCCGCGTTTAAAACAAATGTAAATTCAGTCTAAACTGCCTGCTAATTTCACTTGGATGAAATTAAACATTCAGCACATTTTCCACTTGCTCTTAAAATCCCAAATACTTCAAATGAATAAATCAGCCTATGTAACATATGTAATACTTTAATAATTGACTTAAGAAATACAGTTCTTTATTCATAAAAAATAAACTAATATTTTCTGTGAAATTCTGTGAAAGTTAATTCTGTAAAAGTAGTTATACCATTATAATCTTGCCTGCTGAAAAAAAAACAATAGAACTCCTCCCAAAACACAATAAAAAATTTTATGGATTTCAGGGTTATAATGGGAAACTTTAATGTAAACTATAATGGTGTCTATTTTATTGATTCTGTTGGTGGGGTAATGATACCCATACTGTGCTGCACATTATTGACAATATTGAGCTGAAGCTTGACTTTGCAAATTTAAAATCGCAAATCAAATCGCAATCGCAATATCTGTCAAAAAAATCGCAATTTGATATTTTCCCACAAATCGCACAGCCCTAATTTAGAGGACCTGCTAGCTTCATTATTTGAAATACATAGGAAATACTGTGCATCAACATATAAATAAATAAATAAAAATATATTGATATAAAAATTTTAAGTATCAGTGCAATATTTAGAGTCTCAATTAAAAAAAATATGAAGCAGCACAGCTGTTTTCAACATTGATGATAAGAAGAAATTAAGAATGATGATTAGAAGAAAATGAAGGTTTAACATCACAGGAATAAATGATAAATAAATTAAAATAGACATTTTTAAATTGTAATAATATTTTGCAGCATTTACAGTTTTTACTGTATGTTTGATCAGATACATTGCAGCCTTGTTGACTATAAGATACTTAATTTCTAATCCTGTTTTCTTTAATATTATTATTATATATATACTGTATCACTAACACAGCATTCTCCAGAGAGCATGCAATCTGCCGTGTGTCTGCATACATATCTGTGATTTCACAGACTGGACATTCAGCGTCTGATTGACTAATTCATGATTTGCTATATGATGTACGTGAACGTGTGCTCATTTCACATGAGAGCGTGACATCAGTTGTGCTTTATTTCCGAAGGGATATTGCACAGCAGTGCCATCATTTCAACAGAGAGAGAGAGGCAGACACGCTTTCTTTTCATTTGTCTTTTCATGTCTTTCCTTCTCTACCTTCCCAGAGACAAGCAGAGCACAGAACAGAGAGAGCTGTCTCTCGCTACACTTCATCAGTCTGAATGTAGTTCAAACAGAGAGTTAGTGGTGTGTGGTGTGTGTGTGTGTGTGTTTGTACGCAGCTGTAGAGTTGTTTCGAGTTACCTTGGACTCTGCTCTCAAAGTCATATTTATGTACCAGCTGCAGAGCTTACATTACTCCATGACCCCACACAATAACAGGTCAACCGCACGCCTGTGTGCACGGCTCTGTGTGTCTTAGGAAATGTATTTCCTCTGGGGGTTTGGGGTCTCTCTCACATCGGTCTTGGTTTCCCTCTATATCGTCTCTCGCTACACTTCATCAGTCTGAATGTAGTTCAAACAGAGAGTTAGTGGTGTGTGGTGTGTGTGTGTGTGTGTGTGTGTTTGTACGCAGCTGTAGAGTTGTTTCGAGTTACCTTGGACTCTGCTCTCAAAGTCATATTTATGTACCAGCTGCAGAGCTTACATTACTCCATGACCCCACACAATAACAGGTCAACCGCACGCCTGTGTGCACGGCTCTGTGTGTCTTAGGAAATGTATTTCCTCTGGGGGTTTGGGGTCTCTCTCACATCGGTCTTGGTTTCCCTCTATATGAATGTTTCCGACTTTATTTTACACACACAGTTCATATCACACAGTTGTTCACAAAAACATCTTTATTTAGAGCCCTTTCAAATCCTTTTCATCTTTTCCCAAATTCTGGGGTTATTATTTGAATTTTTCTGGGTTTAGATTTATTGGTGTAAAAAGCATGTCTAATCAATTGAATTCATAAAACTTTAACAATTGAATAATTTATTAAAATGTTAACAATAATAGGGCCCTATGAAGTGTTTATTTTTTTCACAAATTCTTTAATTTTTATATAGTTTGTGTTTTAAGATTTAATACAAATTCATCATCATCATCAGAAACCATGGTTATAAAATTAATTAGTTAAAATGCATTTATTTGTTGTTTGTTTGTCAAATAAACTGCTGCACAACAGAGATTTACCCCAGTAAACAAGAAAATTCAGACATCATATTTCTTTTTGCAGTTTAATAATAACAGACACTAGTCCATGTCGCAATTTGAATTTGATTAATTGCACAGTCTTTCTTTTGATTTATTAATCCAAATATTGCCACAATTTTTGTGACATTCCACATTAAGGTCCGGTCACATTTACCACATATTTTGTGGGCAAGTTTCAGTCATTTCAATAGGAATCTGTATTCCCAATGCAGTTCCCTATGCAGATTTCACTCATGTTCATGTTGGCCACAAGGGATGTAACGGTATTAAAATTTCTTATCACGATTATAGTAACCAAAATTATCACGGTTATCAGTATTATCACGGTATTGTTAAAATGTGCTGGAGATGTTCAAAAAGTACCAACACATAAATCACTTCACCAAGTTTTATATCTAAAAATCAACAAACAACAAATAAAAGCACTTTTTGTTTGCATAATCACTAAAACAATAACATTACCAATGATGTTCAGATTTTAAATGGCAACTAGACTGACAACAGTTTAATAGCATGTTAAAATATAAAATGTAAATGTTCAAATAAAGCTTTGAAAAAGTTTCATAAAAAGGTCAACCTTACATTTCATTCTTTAAATAAAGAAAATATATAAGTCAAAATGATAATTGATTAATAAATGATTATATGTATTTTATCTGCGCCATAAATAATTCTAGATAACTTATCTGAATTGTTTAAATGTGTAGAATCCACATAAGCTTGTTTTTCATCAACCAGTCAAAATTTACAGCAAGGCATGCAAATTCTGTCTGTTTTTGGCCAGACAGAAACTGCACACAGGCTGAATGTAAATATAAGTCTCTGTAAATCCACTCTCTGACAGCAGGTGGCGCTTATGGAAAAGCTGAATTAGAGCTGTTTCCCGTAACCTCCGTGGACAAAGCAGTATTGCGATTAAGAACACTTCCTTTAGGTATTACATGGAGCGAAGATGAAAACAAAATGCCATCGAATCGTTTCTGAAGACAGTCAGAACCATCAGAGGTACATTCATATAATTAATTCATTCATATATTCATTTGTATAATTCCCTTAGCACTCTTTTAAAACCTCCCAGCTTTTCCGCCCTGTTTTCACACAAAACGAAACTACTCTGCATGCTGTGCGCACGTGAGACTGTTACTTAAAACTGTGCTTTATGCTGGACAGTATTTATTTATCACGAGTTGTTCAAATCGCGGTAATCTAATACGGTTTTAATGATAATTAAAAGATGAAATGGTAATACTAACCGTGGGGAATTTTATCATGATTTATCGTCAAACCGGTAATCGTTACATCCCTATTGGCCACACAAAGTCGCAATGCTGACCAACAGAAAGTTTTGAAAATTTGACCTATTTTTGCCTACATTTCTCTAACGTTACTTACACAGTAAATTCTGCATTAATGACTCGATTTCGCAATTCTGTCTGCGATTTCCACATTGCAGGAATCATAGGGCCCTACATGTTGATATCCTTTTCATCTCATGCTTGTTTGTCTATGCATTTGGACTCATCTCACAATGTGTATGTGTGAGATTGAAGCCTCGGCAGGGCTCTATATTTAGTGTGTGTGTGTGGGAGACCCCCGCCCCCTCGCCTGTTCTTGGCACGGTCCCTGTAACGGTCTAACCACATGTCGACATCTACCACCAGACGCTCTCTCTCTCGCTCTCTCTCTTCTCTCACTCACTAATTCTCAGTCTCGCGCACACACACACACACACATTCACCCGCCACAGTGTTTACATACGTGTCGGAGCTCTGCTGTGTGTTAGACACACACACACACTGTCTGTCTCTCTCTCTGATGATTCTGCTGTCAGTAATGGCAGGCGGTTAAATGGATCCAGGTTAAGAGATTATAAGCCTGGGTGTGTGATGAGCTCCAGTCAGCCAATGATGTCATCATTTAGGAAGAGACAGGCACACACACGCACACACTGATGTTTGTTTGCGTTGTGATTGCTTAGACTCAAGGTGTGTGTGCAGGAGAAACAGACACACACACACAGTGGCACACACTTGCTCATTCACAGCGGAATCAGGAAAGCCACAGACGACACATTAATCTCAAGTTCCTTACAAACTGAATTCACTTTTTTCCAGGAATGAATCTGATAATAATAATAATAATAATAATAATAATAATAATAATAATAATAATAATAATAATAATAATAATAATAATAATAATAATAATAATAATAATAATAATAATAATTGTCCTGCATCGGTTTGTGTGTGTGTTTTTACAAATGTCTGGTCACATCTTGTCTCTGTCAGTGAACTGCATAGCCAGACTGTGTTTTTGGGCATTACAATTTCTTTTGAACATTAGATTTGTATGTTCATATGTTCAAATTCGCATTTTTAGGTATCATATATTTGCTTGAACTAGGGCTGGGCGATATAGCTAAAAACCGTATCAACGATATAATTTATATATAATTTTAGTTTCATATCGTTCGGTATCGATAATTATTGAAATTTTTGTAACCTTTTTTAAAACAAAGAGCAATAGAAAAAAAAACATTTAAATTTAACCACTGTATTTTTAAATTAACCCAATTTATTGAGACAAACAACAAATATTTTTTTTGTTTTAACAGTCAAACACAAAATAAAAATTAAACAAATATCTAATTTCTAATGTTTTATATGCAGATTAAATAGGTCTGAAGGAAACTTTTGGCTTGTCTCCCGAAGCCACAGGAGGGCGCAATGAGCAAAATAATGCAACGAATTAAATTGCCAACGCAAAGGAAATAACTGTCCATAAAAAAAACGTGCATTACGTCTAAATTAACTCATATAAATCCAACATAATTTCGTAAATTGCATAAACAATTATGAACAAAACAGCATCATGTATTTATGCATTGCTTAACACATAGAGCCAAATCGCCCATCACACAGATTGCATTAAAAAACATAAGGGACACAGTGAAAATGAATAAATCTCCACAAATTCGTGACGTGTTTTCTAAAAGTTTAAACTGTTTTAACTTTGCATGGCTTGTGTGAGACGTGAGTGTAACAGTCATATTTGTCCGTCTAAAAAAATGTTGCATTTGTACTTTATGTTTGATTAAGCATTTTGAGGAATCATAGACTCATTTAAATGTTGGATTTAGACGTTCATATGCTCAAATCAGTGTTTTTGGGCCTCAAGTTCATTTGAATGTTGGATTTGCACTTTCTTATGTTTGGAATCATAGGTTATTTGAATATTGAATTTGTAATTTCATATGTTTAAATCAGGATTTTGAGGTATCATAACATATTTGAATCTGCAGTTTGAATATTTGAATGTTCTGTTTAGCATTTTTTTGGGCATTATAGATGCAACTGAATCTTCATTTAATATTTTTGAACTTTCTGTTCAGCATTTTTGGAACTGTAGATAGTTTTAAATGTTTGATTATGACATTCTTTTGTTAAAATGAGCGGTTTTGAGAATCGGTTTCATTTATATGTTGGATTTGAATGTTATTTTAGTTGATTCAGCATTTTTGGTTATTATTGGATTGTTTGAACATTTAATTTGAATGTTCATGTCTTTGATTCAGCATTTTTGGGTGTTATTTGTTCGTTTGAATGTTCATACTGTGTGTTTGATTCACCAGTTTGGGGCATTTGAATCTTTAATGCGAATATTTGAATGCTTTGGTCAGTAGTTTTGGGCACTGTAAATGCATCTGAACATTTGATTCCAACATCCGAATGAACATTTTTGAGAATCATAGTTTCATTCATAAGTTGGATTTAAATGTTTGCATATTTAATGCAGCATTTTTGAGCATCGGGTTGTTCAAACATTGTAGTTGAACATGCATGTATGAATATGTATAATTAGACACTTTATTCATTATGCATGCAAAGTTCATTTTGAGTGTTTGATTCAGAAATTCTGGGCATCATAAGTACATTTGAATGTTTTTATAATGGCCAAAAATGCTGTCCATGTTGCTCACTCGTTTTCAAACACAACCAGTTGTATCCGTCAGTCTATTAGCAAAACGAACCTCTAATGATTTTCATTTCTTACTGTAGCAAATTATTCATATTCAACACACACTTACACATGCAGATAGCTGCCAAATGACTAATCAGTTGTGTGACTCAGTCAGGAAGTGACTCCATTACTATGTGGGTGTGTGTATGTGTGTGTGTGTGTGTGTGTGTCTATGACTGTGCGTTCACACCGCCGGCGGCGAGAGCGTAATGAATGTCTTCCGGTCACTTTGACGCTCTCGCCGCCGGCGGTGTGAATGCACAGTGAGAGTTGGAGTTGATGCCTGAATTGCTAACTCATTTGATCATTAAATTGAAAGTGTCTTTCTCTGTCCCTCTTTTTTGCTTTGTCCCGGTACTAACGAAAACAGAAAACAAGAACACACACAGAGCAAGACTGTAGTTGTGGATGTCTGTCCAATGGCGCTTTTCCACTGCATGGTACGGCACTGTACGGCTCGGTACGGTTCACTTTTGGGAGGTTTTCCACTGGGTACAGTACCTGGTACCTGGTACTTTTTTTAGTACCACCTCGTTTGAGGTTCCAAGTGAACCGTACTGTTACCAAAACGTGACGTGTAAACTCTGCTGATCACTGATTGGCCGGAGAGAATCGTCACTACCTGCGTCACTGAACTTGCGACACAAACACAACAGAACCGCTAGATTTAAATCAGCACAGCCAGCGAAGGATCGAACGCAACTGTTTTGAATGAGCGCACCTTTTTTAACAACCAAAAAGTGGCTGTTTCATTGTCTCTTGAGGAAAAACAGACGTTTCTCTCGTTGATAGCAGAGGAGCGGATCCAGCGAGAGCTTGATGGGGCAACGCGGAATGAAAAAGTTTTTCAGGCAGTAGAGGCGGCGCAACTATAACGACATGTGAATAATCCCACCCACTCTAAAGCGATACTGAACTGCAGTGGAAACGCAAACCGAGCCGAGCCGTGCCGTACTGAGCCATGCTGTGCCATGCCGTACCACGCAGTGGAAAAGTGCCACAAGTTGCCATTAGCAACATCAGTTAAGCTAGTAATTTGGTGCTTGTGGAGGTAATAGGCAATGTGTTTGTGTGTGTGTGTTTAACTGGTGTCTAGAGAGACAAATATGACCTAGATCCACAGCAGAGAGCCTGTGTGTGTGTGTGTGTGTGTGTGTGTGTATATGTGTGTGTGTGTGTGTGTGTGTATATATAGCAGAAAAGTTTTTACACCAAGTTCTGTTTATGACTGGCAAATTTGTTTTTGTGTGTATATTACACCAGGTCTGGTGTGTATGTTAGTTTTGCTTGTGTGTACAGCATAGCAAAGGTCATGAATGATGTATGTTTGTATTTTCTATTTATGGCTGGCAGATTTGTTTTTTATGTGTACATATTTACCGCCGATCTGTGTGTGTGTGTGTGTGTGTAGGAGAGAGAGTCATTTCTGTGGAAGTGCATTCATTATTACTCGCTCAGCTGGACATAAATTTACCCGCCACACGCGCGCACACACACACACACACACACACACATTCTCTCTTACCCTGTTTCTCTGTAGCTCTCTCTTTCTCTCCCTCACACACACACACTGAGGCTCTGTCTAGCTGTTGGCTGTGTGTCAGCCACTTGGAGAGCCAAAACAAAGAGGGTTCTTACACACACACATGCACACACACACAAACAGAGCGAGAGAAGGAGAAAGGAAAGAGAACCTCGTCGTCCATCTTTGTGCAATTTGGGAGATCTCTAAGGCCTACAAGCTTTGTTCACTCTCGGTTTTTCTGTGTGTGAGGCATTTGTCATGAAGCAAAGTGCGAGGATCAGCACTCATATCACACTACAATCCCAGGATGTCAAATTTCTGTTTCCATGAACATTTTAGGGGGGCTTTCTTTTGGTACAGATTGAAACTTATATGCTGTGACAATCAGCATCAATAAAGGTAATTCCCACAACACATACATATACATAATTTCCCCACTGTGCCATGAATTACGGTCAGAGAGATGCAGTTGTACATTTAACGGCTGAACTCAAAGGGAGGTCAACTACCACTCAATCTGAGGTCATGTCGTGTGAAATATCAGATCACAGTTATTCTTATCACACTGCTGCATGATCAAATTTAATTGTGCATTAAAGTGAGTTCAACAACCTAACAGAAGCTCAGTGAACCACACGAACACAAAAACTGATTTATGATAGCTTCTTAACAGAGCTGGTGCATTTTTATCAAATAATACCCAAAAGAAGAACTTTTTGCATACTAATCCAATGTCTCTAAATTCAAGAGGTACAATTACAGAAAAATATAAAGAAAACAAATAAGAAATGTCCAGCCTACATGTTGGAAACAAGTAGTGCTCAACCTACTACTTGAAACCCAAACTAGAAAAAATTTGATCTGTTTCAGTGTTGTTGTTGTCAAACTAAAACTAAAGTATTTAAGTGTTTTTGTGAATGTATATGTATTTATGTATATATTATATTAAATATATACATATGTATATATATAATTAAATATAAGGGAAAATACGCTTCTATTCAGCAAAAACTACTCTTGGAAAAATAAAGGTATAAAACATTAATCACATTTTTCCATTATGAAAGATTTTTCATGAAAGACAGCTTGAGTTTGGAGGGATTTCAACACTAAATCAAAGCAGTTTGAATGTAGTCAAGCACTAAAAAGGAAGTATTAGCTGAATCTCTTCATCAGAAATTCAAAGCAGAGGCAGTTTTTCATCCAGAACAAGCTCTGCGACTGCAGTCTCACCAAGAGGGCAAAAAACAGACACAAACGGTCACATTTACCCAAAGAGAGTAACAGACAGCTCAGAAACACTCTCTGCTTTGCTGTGAAACATTTAGGAGCTCTTGAGCACTAGTTCTACTCCAGAGGACAATCGCTCTTTCATAGCTCAGTGATTCATTTAAACAGCAAACTTTGTCATGGATCGTTCTCTAAAATTCTTTAGGTGAAATAATATAAAGTAAGTGTGAAGCTCTATAAAATTCAGGTGGCTAGCATAGATAACATGGTCTTGGGCGGATTTGATGATAAATACTGAAAGTTGAAATGTCTAGCTTGTGACCACAGTATGAGACATTGTACTTCTGAAACTCTTGAAGAGACGAGAGTTTCCTGGGTCTTTTCTCAGAAGTCAAATCTGACTAGACTTCTCAAAAATCTACGTTTGTTCTCCTTTTAATGATGTTTTCATGGTGAAACAGTTGGCATATAAAAGTGATTTTCCTTCCTGTTGAACACTAGTTCAGTACAGTAGAGTGAAAATACGCATGTTATTTACAGAAGGGATGAGTTGAAATTGATCCTGCTTGGGTTAAAGAGCAGCTACTGTGGCGAGACATGTGTCAGTATGTCATAGCCCAAGGGTCAGTGATTAACACTGCTGTTATTCCCCAGCGTCCCTCTCTCTGTCTGTCTCTCTGGCATTGGGTGTGGACTGATATGACATTTACCATCTAACTGTTTCTGTTTTATCTCTGTTTATTCAATGAGCAGAGACTCCTGCTTGTGTTTGATTGTCCCTCTGTGTATTTGTGTGTGTGTGTGTGTGTGTGTGTGTGTGTGTATGCGCACGCACTCTGACCTATTTTAATAAGCATTCCTAAATGTGGCTTTGTGCTGAGCAGACGTTTCTAATTACATACACGCATCCTTCTTCACACAAAATATAAACAGTCTCAAATGCGAATATAGACACTCATGCATTCCCTCACACATACAAAAACACTCTCTGTCCCTCAAAGCATGTGTAGAGACAGACTCAAGCAGCTTTAAAGGCTTAATGAAGTCTTAATGTTCCACACACACACACACACACACACACACACACACTAAAACCATGGCAACACTGTGTGCTCTGCCAAGAGTGAGGGTGTATGGCCGTGCTTCAGCAGGTGTGTGACCTAGATTGTGTTTGCGAGAGAGAGCAAGAGAGAGAAATGAAAGGACAGAGGGAGAGAGGAAAGTAGTTGTGTGTGTGTGTGTCTGTGTCTGTGTCTGTGTCTGTGTCTGTGTCTGTGTCTGTGTCTGTGTCTGTGTCTGTGTCTGTGTCTGTGTCTGTGTCTGTGTCTGTGTCTGTGTCTGTGTCTGTGTCTGTGTCTGTGTCTGTGTCTGTGTCTGTGTCTGTGTGTGTGTGTGTGTGTGTGTGTGTGTGTGTGTGTGTGATCACTGTAAAAGAGGCTTCCAGAGTTTGATCACGTGTGCGTTTGTGATCCAGATTTTGATCTTGTGTTGAATGTGATGTGTGTGGTTCATGTTTTGCCTACACTACGGTGATCAAATGTCACCGGAAATGGCCGTAAGACATGAAATCACCTACATTGTGGGAACCAGTCAAAGGTTCTCATTAGAAAAATGGCATTTAAAGCCCTTATGGATTCCTAGTTTCTGCCACAGTTACAAAAATAAAATAGTAACCTAATTCTCCAAAATTGTGACTCTATTTCTGTTGTTTCAACTTTATAATTCAGTTCAAAAGTTAAATATTGACTTTTTTTCATGTAATTGTGACTTTATTTCTCACAGCTGTAGCTTTATTTCTCTTAACTAATAAGACCTGAATGGGGTAGTTCACCCAAAAACGAAAATTCTGTTATTATTTGCTCACCCTCATGTCGTTCCAAACCTATATGTTTTTTCTTCTTCTGTGGAACATATCAAATTATATTTTTAGAAATGTCTCAGCAAAACTGTTCTGTTAGCAACATTCTTCAAAATATCTTCTTATATGTTCCGCAGGGAAAAAAAAGAGATCTGGAAAATCTTGCATTGTGAGTTTATATCTCACTTATTTCGCGTAATTGTAACTTTATAGATCACAACTACAACTTTATCTCAAAATTAGGTGAGATTTATTTCATTTTGAGAACAACTTTCAAATTAACTTACATTGATTGGATATTACATACACTGCTGTTCAAAAGTTTAGGATCAGTAAGATTTTTTATGTTTTTTAAAGAAGTTTCTAATGCTATTCATATTCAAAATAGAAATGTTGTGTTACAATATATACTACTATTAAAATGTTTGGGCTCAGTAATTGTTTTATTTATTTTTTTAAAGAAGTTAATACTTTTATTCAGCAAGGATGTGATAAATGGATAAAAATTAGGGTGGGAATCGCAGGGTACCTCACGATACGATATGAATCACGATACATGGCTCACGATACGATATCACGATACATCGATTCTGCAATAATCGATATATTGCTAGACAATTCTATAATGATATTTAATTCACGATATCTGTCTAACTATGAAAACAAAATGCCTGTGAAAAGGTTAAGTGCAAGTTTCTCTCTTTATTCAAGTCCAAACTGTTAGAAAACAGCACAAAAGTTCTGTAAATCAAATTTAACATGCTAAGGAAATTAATCATTTTATTCTTGGACTTATTAAAAGCTTACACTTTTCTTTGTGTGTAAACCAACACATTTAACTGCTTATCAACTTTATATATAGCCTATATACTGTATAAACCTGGTACATTTCAACATTTACCTGGAGTGCTTTCTCAGCCTTTCCTCTACACTCATCATAAAAACAGAGCCCCGGACATGACATGCAGGGGAAAAAATCACGTCTTTTGTTTCACTCAAATGAGGGAAATCCACCTGCGATCCGAGCGGAGAGGTTAGGCTACTCATGGACTGAATACACGCTCTGCAATAATAACGTGATCGGTGCCTATGGTCCACACCGATAGCTGTTCCGGGGCAGTTTTTTAGTTCTCATTTCCATAAACGTGTATATATATATATAGCAGTAGAGCTAATACAGTGGGTGGAAATCTGTTTATCCTTCGGTTCCTCGTGCTTCCCCATCTTCATAGAGAACGCGGTTCATGGTTGCTCAGAGCATTTTGGAAAGAAGGTGGAAATGGCGCTGCCAGGATTTCCATGCATTTTTTAGATGCTGGGAGCAGGGAAATCTATATAGAGCACTTTATTGTATAGTAATATATTGTAGTATTGTATTGTAGTAAAATATCGATATCTGGCGCCAGATATCGATTCTCGTATCGCATGGAGAAGGACAACGATATATCGCCATATCGATATATTGTCCCACCCCTAATAAAATGTTAAGATTTAGAAAAGATTTCTATTTTGAATAAATGCTGTTCTTTTGAACTTTTTATTCATCAAAGAAAAAAGTATCACAGGTTCCAAAAAGAAGTTAAGCAGCACAACTGTTTCAACACTGATAATAAATCAGCATATTAGAATGATTTCTGAAGGGTCATGTGACACTGAAGACTGGAGTAACGATGCTGAAAATTCAGCGCTGCATCACAGAAATAAATGATATTTCAAAGTATATTAAAAAATGAAACCAATATTAGAAATTGCAATAATATTTCACAATATTACTGATTTTTTGTATTTTTGATCAAATAAATACAGCCTTGATGAGCGTCCATAGACTCATAAAAACATAAAAAATCTTACTGATCCCAAACTTTTGAATGGCAGTGTATAACTTGGTAGTAGAACTTTAAGTGTTGCACATTTTTATCACATTCTCCACCATTCATTTGTGTTGTCTGTTACATAGGGACTACTGAACACACATCTAGATGTTTATTTTAAAGCGCAAAGTATTCAAAATGTATAAATAAAGCTCCATAAAAAACTTTGCTTGCATTTTTACAACTCCATGTTGTAAGTGTGACCCATCAGGTCATCAAAAGTTGTGCACATGTTTGTGGTCTTCACACTTACTTGTGATTGGTATGTTTAGGGTTGGGGGTAGAAAATATCAGTAGCTCACTATAAAACGACAGAAGTCAATGGAAACTTCTCGGGATGAGAGGAAATGGTGTGTGAGTTATTAAACAGACATGCATGGACTGAAGATGGAGTGAATCTCATTTAAGTTTATGATTAGAGTAAGATTGGACTTCGTTTTATGGCTAGCTGCACGCAGCCTTTGTGCTAGCACACTCCAGACACAGGTTTATTCTTGCATGGACACCTTACATAATGCATTAATGATTTTCATAGTGATCGGCTGATTAGGATTTTTAATAGCCAACTCTGATATCTGCACTGGAGGATGGACGAAGGACAATATGATGGCAATATATGCTGCTATTCTAATATTTAAATTATTAATAGGAAATGAGACCTACTTAAAATAGCTACAGTGAAATGAACACTTATTTGACACAATATTTACTTTTATAATTTTATAATAGAATATATTCCTGTGATGGTAAAGCTGAATATTCATCAACCATTGTCTTTAGTGTCACACAATCCTTCAGATATCTTTAAAAAATCATTATAAATGTGTTTTCTGTCACTTTTGATCAATTTAATGTGTACTTGTGGAATGAAAGTATTCATTTCTTTAATAAATATTTGGAACATATTTATTATTATAATGTTGATGATTTTCTAACTGAAATGACTACCGCTTCTTTTATAACAAGCCAATGACAACAGTCACAAAATGGTTAAATATCAGCCTGGTCAATCACTTCGCCTTGGATTCTTTTATGTAGGCCTATAGTATTTTGAATTAGTCTATCGATTAATATTTAGTTGCAGGGTTGTATTAGTTCATCTGTTAGTGTTTGCATGTATTAAATGCGTTTACTGTGCCCAGATCTATGTCACAGTCGATATGCTGTTTCTGCAAAAGAATATTTGTCCTGACTGTTTGTCCTTTCTCTGTCTGCCTCACTGACTGAACAGAGTCTCAAACCACAGTGCGGTAAACGTGTGCAACTGTGTGCAGCGTGTGTGACAGAGTGTATGTGAGTGCACTGCACACAGCAGAGTGTCTAAAAATAGCTCACACGCGTTCTGTTTGTCCCCTTACCCTCCAGCTCATGGTTTATGAGTCACACACACACATACATAGTCAGACTGGCACACAGTACTTCTGAATTGAGGTTTTGGATGACTGATGTTTGGCTCAAGTCATCACATGCATCAGGCCTCTGCAAAAGCACACACATATTTGTTTTTCTATCTTGTTGGGGACTTTCCCTTTTTTATATCGAGCTAATGATATTTTCTATTCCATTGGACATAAACCTAACCCCAGCCTTTTTGCATTTTCATTAGGACATTATTTATTATGTTTATTAATCGTTTTGCATGCTGCCTGGACTTTTGGTCCAAACAATGTAGGCCAAACCTGACCCACACACACATACAGTATACACATCCCATAACACTGTGGCTGCATGTAGATTAGGTTTTACTTCAGGATACCTCAGAGACATGAAAATTGTTGTGTTGCATAATACACATCGACTTACATGAGCTCACACACACACACACACACACACACACACACACGAAACAGGCAGCCAGACATGGAAACTTTGAGTGTGCTGGCCTAGTATTTATATAAATAGAAACCATGCATAGAGAATATGACTTGATCAATGAAAGAATAACTAAATTCTCACAAGATATTGGCTCACACACAGACACACACATGCACATTGGTCAGTCCAGCAGTGTGCAGGGTTTGACATGCTTACTGTATGGTACTGTATGTATGTAATTCACCAGCTAACCCCTACATAGCGGATAGGTCGATGACATGAAATTTTTTATTATATTGTCAATTTCTGATTTAAAATTCATTTTAAGTTTGGTTGAGTGATGCATCTGATATCATAATGGGAAAAAAGCTACATTAAAGAAAAATACCATTAAAATATTGATCAAAAGTTTGCCGTTAGTAAGATTTTTAGAATGTTTTTGAAAGAAATCTCTTATGCTCACAAAGGGTGCATTTATTTATTAAAACAGTAAAACTAGTAATTTTGTGAAATATTATTACAGATTAAAATGACTGATTTCTATTTTAATATATATCAATGTGTAATTTATTCAGCTAAATTTCATTACATGATCATTCTAATATATGCAGATTTTGAAAAAACAAACCAAAAAAAACTGAATAAAACTTATTATTTAAACAAAAAGTCCAGTGGTCAAATGGACAAGCATAAAATGGGAAATTCTGCAAATTCATGCCTGCAGGCCCTCAAGACTGTGTGTCAAGGTCAAAAGCTCTTGAAATATCACTAATCCTATTTTTGTAAAAAAAAAAAATTATGTAGTGCGACTCCCCAAAATGAAATTTATGAGTCACTTATGATGTTTGTAAAGGATACTTTTTAACTTGAACATTTTTTAACAACAATGTTTTGAATGAACAGTCACGTGAGTTCAAGACTGTCTGGTCTTGAAAAGTTTGTGATGAAGTCTTCTGATGAAGTGTTGAGACTGACTGGTTGTGATATTTGTTTTACAGAGATTCCGGCCTCTGATTGGTCAGTCATGCGTCGGAGGATGGACAGTGGTGGAGTTCATCTCTGACAGACAGCTGGAGTTCTACACAGAACAGGAGGAGCTCCAGCCATTCGAGGTGTGTGCGCAAGTTGTTTTTATTCAGATTCGTGTGTGTGTGGGTGGTTTGTTGTTGCATTTGTGTAACTATGTATGATTGACATTCATTAAATTACAGTGTGATGAAATTATAGTCCACTGCATATAAAAATGTTGTTAAAATGTAGAAAGTTTAGAAAGAAGTTTTCTTCTTGGGTCAAGTCATTACTGGAATTCTGTGAGCTGTTGATCTTGTTAGACGTTAAAAATGTTTTATGACATGAATGAAACATTCATAAAGTATCAGTATAAAAACCTTAAATATAATGAATAAGAGCAAACTGATATTTGCATTGACTGCTATATTTTAAAACATTAAATAATTAATTTAGCCTTTTCTCATGTCTCTTTACTGTCTATGCTGGAAAAATAATAGAGTGAATTTTATTTACTGTCAACACCACCATATTTAATAAACCTCCATGCTCAGTCTCTCTCTGTTGCTCTAGGTGTTACATTTTTTGCTGAAGATATGATTTGTGTCATTGCTTTCTCAGACCTCCTCATAAAAGTGTGATGTATGATGGCATTTCCCAGTCATTACTGGTTTAATTAGTCTGTGTTTGTAGCGCCGGTTAGCGTTTGTGAAAGCGCCTTTAGGAGTGTATGTCCCAGACAGTCTGGTTAATTGCATATTACCATTTCATCCTATGGCAATGAAAAAAAAAGTGATAAAAATTGTTAAATAATGAGATTTATATTCACTAAACGGATGTAAGTCAATTTAAATGTAGCTTTGCAGGGGAAACACTGTTGGAAAATATCATTAGATGTAAACACAGGAATATAGATTTCTATAATAATATTCCTATATGAACTACAAACTCTAACAGAGCAGACAGCACAGTACTGAAAGTAAGGCTTTTTATCTAATCGTTTTTAGAAGATGTTTATAGAATATTGTCAGTATTTTTGCAGGGTTTATAGAGTATGTTCTGTGTGTTCAGATTATGTTCTGTAGTGTACAGTAACATTCACAAAGTTTACAGTTGATAAGATTTTTTAAATCTTATGCTCACCAAGACTGCATTTATTTGATTAAAAATAGAGTAAATTTTAATATATTTTACAATGTAATGTATTGCTGTGATGCAAATCTGAATTTTCAGCAGTCATTACTCCAGTCTTGAGTGTTACATGATCCTTCAGAAAAAAATTTAAATATGCTGATTTGGTGCTCAAGAAACATTTTTTGCTATTTCTTACTACTACACAGTTGAAAACATTTGTGCTGCTTAATATTTTTGTGGAAACCAAAAGAATGACATTTATTGGAAATATTTTTTGTAACAATGTGAACGTCTTTACTGTCAGTTTTGATTAATTTAGTACATCCTTGCTGAATCAACTGAATTTCTTTCAAAAAACTTTTTTTTTACTGACCCCAAACTTTTAACAGGTGATGTACATGTACAATTAATGTATAGCATTAGTAATTTAGCAGAAATAATGAGGCCTTCAATGTACAGCTGCCTGGGGTTGAGAAATGAGAAGAAAAGTGATGTTTTTAATGCTAAAAATACTTTTTGCATGTCAAAGTAAATCTACTGCATGTCATGTAAAATATGTTTTTTAAGTCAAAGCAAATTTATTCGGATCTAAATATATATTGAGCATGTTGGTTAGTTGCCAGTGTAAAAAAAATAAAATAAATAATATATATTATATTATATTATTTTATTTTATTTGGGGGGGGTATTTAAAATACTGTCACACTGGTTTAATTGAAAGAATCTGAGGGGTCACTGGAAAAGGGAAACCCACCATTGAAAAAACATGATCAAGTATTTTCCCACAAAATTATATATAGAAGCTACATCAGCTTTGCAAAGTTTGGGGAAGAGCAAAGAAAGAGCAACATTTCATATTTTCCTGAAACCTTAATGGTTAGAACATGGAATAATAATTTCTTAGTTTGCACAGTCCAGGGTGTGCTGAAGGGGTTAAATATATTTTGTAGTGTGTAATGTATGTTAGTTTAAGAGTGTTTTAGAGCTTATTCTCACAGTGAATTCGGCAGTGTGTGTTTTTGTAAGGGGTGTGTAATTAGCCATAGACACATGCTCCTCGCTCTTTACATACTCCTCCAGGCTGTGTTTGTTTATCATAATCACATGGCACAATCATATAATTTAGTGCAGGAGAAGACACTATGACACACAGGACTGTAGCCCTCTGTGTAAAACTGTTTACATTCACTGTGAGCTGTGGAGAAACACACACACACACACCACTGCATCATTTCATCACTCCCGCTCTCAGATGCCTGTGGATAGATGATAAAAGAGAGACCCCCTCTCTTTCATCTGAGTGTGTGTGTGGAGAGGGAACTGAGGCTATGAGAAAGAAACACAAGGCAGAGGGAGGGGAAGCATTAGAGAGAGAGAGTGTCTAGATAAAGCACTGGCACATGACACTGATGTGTTCTGAATGCTGCAGTTCTGTAAATTCTGTGAGGAACAGCCTCTAAACCAATCTCTACTCTGATCCCACGTTCTGTTCTGTTCTGTTCTGTTCTGTTCTACTCTACTCTTCTCTGTTCTGTTCTGTTCTGTTATATTCTATTCTTTTCTATTCTATTCTACTCTGTTCTGTTCTACTCTACTCTGTTCTGTTCTACTATACTCTGTTCTGTTCTACTCTACTCTGTTCTGTTCTATGGTACTTTACTCTGTTCTATTCCATTCTAATTCTGTGCAACTGCACTTTTTTTGTGGTACGTACCTTTGTACCATTTATGCTATTTTCTGCTTTATTCTACTTTGTTCTTCTGTATCGTATGTTAATTCTACTCTTACTCAGTTACGTTTTATTTTGTATGTTATTGCCCTCTTTTGCACTCATTTATTCTGTTTTCTACTCTATTCTGTTCAGTTCTTCTCCATTCTATCTATTCTGCATTACTCCAATCTGCTCTGTTATTTTTATTCTGTTCTGCTCTTTTTAATTCTACTGTACTCCACTGTTATATTCTACTCTATTTTCTTGCCCACTTTTTGCTATTTTATTGTTGCACTCTATTATATTTTAATGTACTCCACTCTGCTAAACTCTATTTTATGCTACTCTATATTATTATATTTTATTGTTCTCCGTTCTACCATACTTATACTACACTGTATTGTTTTCCATTCTATTGCACTTAACACTTTTCTGTTTTTCTATTGTTCTCCACTTTCCCTTTTTTAATATATTTTTTTACTATTTTGTTCTAATACACTATATTTTATTCTGTACTCTTTTATTCTGTTCAACTATACTGTACTTCTATTCTGTTCCTTTTTACTGTACTCCACTCTTTTCAACTGTTCTGTTCAGTGCTGTTGTAATTCAATCTATTCTATTCTACTTTATTATATTATTCTATTCTATTCTATTCTACTTCACATTATCTATTGTTTTACCCCACTTTGCTCTACCCTTTCATTGTTCTATTCTATTCTATTGTACTTGACAGTACTCTGTTTTATTCTGGTCTGTTTGTGCTACTTTCTGTTCTGTTAAATTCTGTGCTACACTCTACTCTGTCCCATTCTAATCTACTGGACTCAACTCCGTTATTTTCCACTTTTAATCTGTTCTTCTCTGTACTATTCAATGCTGCTGTATTCTACTCTATTCCACTTTATTCTATTGTACTACACGCAACTATTCTATTCTGTTCTCTTTATGTTCAACTTTACTTTTTGCTCTACTTACTATACTGTGTTTCTCTCCACTGATCTATTACCCACAACTCTGAATGTTGAGCTCTGAGACGTGAGTGAATTACAGAGCAGCCTGAGAGAGAAGGACAGAGACAGAAAGAGATAAAGGTGGGGAGAAAGTGTGAGAGAGATCTATCAGGGAAAATGGACCATGGACAGAGGACTGTGTATAATTATTGTTTCCTTGACAACTCAAAGCTGTGTTTTTACTTAGCACATGTTAAGGGGCCAGTGGAGGGCGTGTGTGTGTGTGTGTGTGTGTGTGTGTATGAGAGAAAGTATGCGAGCGGACGAGTAATGAGAGGGTGTGTGTTTGTGTGCGTGTGTGTGTAGAGGGAAGGGTTAAGCACTGTTGACCTGTTCAGCTGAAATGAGAACAGTGCAGCTGTCTTTAGGAAGCTCCAAACAGTGTGTTTGCCTGCGTGAGTGAGTGTGTGTTCTTGTGTATGACAGAGATAGACTGAAGTAAGTGAGAGAAGGGGGAGAGGTTTACTGAAGGGAAAAACAGGCAGAGTGGTTTCCATTAGGCTCTGTGGAACACTTTCCCTTTTATCACTCATTTCAGAAAGTGAAACACACATTATATAGATTCATTACACATAGAGTGAAATATTTCAAGCCTTTATTTCTTGAAATGTTGATGATTATGGCTTACAGATAATGAAAACCCAAAATGCAGTGTCTCAGAAAATTTGAATATTGTGAAAAAGTTCAATATTGGAAAGTCATGGTGTCACACCCTAATCAGCTAATTACCTCAAAACACCTGCAAAGGTTTCCTGAGCCTTTAAATGGTCTCTCAGTCTGGGTCAGTAGGCTACACAATCATGGGGAAGACTGCTGACTTGACAGATGTCCAGAAGACAGTCATTGACACCCTCCACAAGGAGGGTAAGCCACAAAAGTTCATTGCTAAAGAAGCTGGTTGTTCACAGTAGGGCTGTAACAACTAATCGATAAAATCGATTATTATCGATTATGAAAATCATCGACAACGATTCTCATGATCGATGAATCGGGTCTGCCCACAGTGCACGTCCAACGGAGTTTACATACTTGTCCAACTTCAGCCGGTCGCGTCAAATTAAAGCACTGAATTTACTTATTTCTATGGACAAAATGCATCTAAAATAGTGGCGGAAACAGAATGAGATTCTGCAGGAGAGTTACGTGATCCAAGTTGACCAAAACATGAGAATTCTTTATTTTAAACTTTAAGCTAATGCATTAGCGTAATGGCTTGCCCTGTCAGGTGCTTTAACAGATGCATGTGCGTCCTCAGCGCAAAAACACTTTCAGTTAACGGTCAAATCCTTATGTATAAATGTCACAAATTCACGCGAGCATTTCCATTTTTGCATAAAGGTCCATTCTTGACAGTCTGTGTTCAGTTTTAATCTTTATTGAATGAGCGCCAGCGCGGCGTCAGACAGACAGAAAACAGACAATTAATAATCAGTGCAATGCATTGCGCATATTTTATGAGAGTAGGAACTGTAAGGGGATAACAGCGTGTAATTGTCTGAATATAAATATCAGACGCTTCAAAACCGCCTTTAACAGGATAAAGAAATAACACTAAGCCCTATTCGGAATCCATGATTTTTATCACTGAGGTGATAAGTACATTTATTTTTACAAACGTCCATATGAGAAATAATTACCGTCCGAATCGGGCTGTGACGTGACTGTAGTCAAAGTGAACACGTGTTCCTGCAGAACATTACTCTTACCTATTGGTTACCACGGAGTTTGTAATTTTATTAGTCTTTATCATCTTTACTAATATTTTAATTTTTAATGCAGAGATTTAAACTATATTCACTATATACAATGCTTAACAAATTTATGTAAGGTTTTTAACAAATTATGGTTTGTGCCACTGCTGCTCTAAACTAACAGTACTGGTGATTACCAAAATCATTTTTTAGCTTTCTGTATGGGTTAGTCCTCCAATATGCATAAGCTCTGTAGTAACAGTAGTAGGCTGTTTCTAATGCTATAATATAATTATTGATCTATGAAGGAAAGGCAGAGAGCTTTATAGTGTTTTTTTTCAGATACCCAATTACAGTCAAAAAGTACTTAAACAATGCCAGCAAGAATGCAGGCTATGAAGGGCATAGGAAGCCATTTTTGTTATGTGAATAAATAAAAGTATTTAGTTATAAATAAATGACAATAACATTTTTTTTTTTATTTAAACAATTTTTTTGACAGATTCCTAAAATTCCTAAAATGTGTTTTCTCTTTATTATGGCAGGTGGTCTAATAAATTGTTAAGAAAAGCATTCAGTTGGAACGTTTGTTTTAAGGACATTGGGCAGAATGTGGAATAGTGTGTTTTGTCAATAAAATAAAAAAATGAATTTGTTTGTTTTAATCTGATTAATCAATTAATCGGAAAAAATAATCGACCAACTAATCGATTATCAAAATAATCTTTAGTTGCAGCCCTAGTTCACAGAGTGCTGTATCCAAGCATATTCATAGAAAGTTGAGTGGAAGGAAAAAGTGTGGTAGGAAAAGGTGCACCAGCAAAAGGGATAACCGCAGCCTTGAGAGGATTGTCAGGCAAAATCCATTCAAGAATTTCGGGGAGCTTCACAAGGAGTGGACTGAGGCTGGCGTCAGCGCATCAAGAGCCACTACGCACAGACACTGCCAAAGGCACCAAAAGCTGGTTCAATGACCATGGTGTTACTTTGCTTGATTGGGCAGCAAACCCACCTGACCTGAACCCCATAGAGAATCTATGGGATATTGTCAAGAGGAAGATGAGAGACACCAGACCCAACAATGCAGATGACCTGAAGGCCGCTATCAAAGCAACCTGGGCTTCCATTACACCTGAGCAGTGCCACAGGCTGATTGCCTCCATGCCACGCCACATTGATGCAGTAATTCATGCAAAAGGAGGCCCAACCAAGTATTGAGTGCATAGAAATGAACATACTTTTCAGAAGCCTGACATTTCTGTTTAAAATATCCTTTTTTTTTATTGATCTTATGTAATATTCTAATTTTCTGAGACACTGAATTTTGGGTTTTCATTATCCGTAAGCCATATTCATCAAAATTTCAAGAAATAAAGGCTTGAAATATTTCACTCTGTGTAATGAATCTATATAATATATGGGTTTCACTTTCTGAAATGAGTGACAAAAAATATTGACCTTTTTCATGATATTCAATTTTTTTTAGATGTACCTGTATATACACAGTGCCCTCCATAAGTATAAGTAAGTAGTTTGCTGTGGAGTCAAGAAATCTATAAATATGATTAAAAGATAAATATGAGACAAAATTACAGAATGTCACATTTTATTATTAGGTGTTTCAACACATAAATGTTTTACCAGCTAAGAAGGTCAGTACTTTTAGAGTTCATCCCACTATCTGATGTGAGCATAAGTATTGGAAAAGTTGCCTCACAGGTCTTTCTGAGTGATCAGCTGTATCCTGTTGCATCAATTGTTCAGATATATACAAAAGCAGGGAATGTGTCATATCAGTTATATCCATTGCTTTTGCATTCTGAGTCTTGCATTCGATGACGACATGCACAAACCAGGATGAAGACGAGGGGGCTGACTTTGAGAGAAAAGCAAGCAATTTGGATGCTAAAAGAAAAGAGGACGTCAATTAAAGCTATAGCAAAAACAAAGGGCATGGAGAAATCAACAGTTTGGAGACCACCGGCGACATCAGCAACCAAGAATGATCTGATCGGCTGAGAAAAACAACAGCAGTTGATGACAGAAAAATCATAAAAGCTGTGAAAATGAACCCTAAAATACGGGTCTGTAAAATCACCAACAACCTCCAGAAAGCTGAGGTGATGCTCTGACAATCTACTCTCCGCAGGAGACTTTGACACTGAATTACAGAGGCTACACAGCAAGATGCAAAAAAAACCACACTGCCAGTTCAATCAAGGAGTTTATCAGGGCCAAAAAATTTAAAGTCTTAGATTGCTTTGTAGATATTTATTTTCATCTGTCAGTGATGTACTACAGGTTTTCTTATTTAAGTGGTAAGAGCGCCTCTCTCTCTGTCTCTGATCCAGCACTTGTAGTTCTTCTCTTACTGAAGGACAGGTCTTCAGACTCCTGCATTGATTTTTATGAGCACTCTTTCTGTGTGTGTCAGTCTGCGACTCTATCCTTCCTCTCTCACTCACTCACTCCTCTGTTTGTCATTATCTCATCTACTTCATCACCCTCCCTCTACACCTCTCTCTCTCTCTGTCCCTCGCAATCAAGCCTTTCTCTCTCACATCTCTCAAACATGCACATCTCCCTCTCTTTCCCTCTCTCTCTACTCTCTAATTTGAATTCAATGAAGCACTTTTCGGCATCATCTATTTCTAACCCTCTATATCTCTCTCTGGATGTGTGTGTGTGTGTGTGTGTGTGTGTGTGGCTGTTCTCGCCGGAGGAAGGATCACAAGCTTGTTTGTTATCTTCATGCTCTCTCCAGCTATGATTTTTCTCTGTACATACGTAAACACAAGCTGCTACAAACATACTAGCTCATCCTTTTCAATAATCTGTCTGTTTTTCCCCCCTTCTTCTTTCTGTTTCTCCCCCTCTCTCTCTCTCCCTCCCCCCCCCCCCCCCCCCCCCCCCCCCCCCCCCCCGCCCCCCCCCCCCCCCCCCCCCCCCCCCCCCCCCCCCCCCCCCATCTCTCTCTTCCTGATGCAATAGTTGGATCAGCCCGATGTCTCTCTTGCACATGTTGCCGTGGTGATGCTTTGGCTGTGCGCTAGACTGAGGTCATCTCACTCTTCGTACGACTCTTGTCAGCCCATCCTGTCTGTCTCTCTCGCAGCAGCAGCATGTCTCGTCTCACCTCTCTCATCCTGTAGAACATAGAAATGACTGGAGAAAAAGATCAAACGGAACTTTGAAACTGGAATTAAACCACTAAACCTCAAAACTAAACCATGACTGATGACTAAACGCAACCATGCATTTCGGTTTCTAAAAATACAAATACAAACATAGCATCCATCAATTCTGTTTAGTGTAGTTGGGTTTGTATCAAATATTTCATTGTGTCCACTATAACTGTCATAACCCATTTTTTTAGCTCTGTAAGTTTGTTACAACTAATCTGTTTACAGGCTATCTTCATATATACTACATAAATACAGTATAGGCTACAATATACAATGTATATTTCTGAATATGCCATTAACTGCTTTGAAGTCAAGAATTTATTTTCTGTAACGTGACACATTTCCAAGTAAAACAGAATATTATTGCTGATTGGATTTTAGAAAGTTGGCCATGATGTTAGTGGTTAATATAATATCATTTTTCTTGTTTTTTTTTTTTAGTGGTTTTCAACCTGTGGCTAATGGACAACTGGTGCCTGTGATGTGCCATACATTGTAAAAATAACATTTTTGGTCTTTTATGCTCACCAAGGCTGCATTTATTTGATCAAAAATACAGTAAAAGCAGTCATTATTATTAGTAAGTATAGAAATAAGTGTTTTACTGTAATAACATTTTTAATATAGTTTAACATGTTGAATTTTCAGCATCAATCCAGACTTCACTGTCACATGATTCTTTAGAAATGAAGCCCAAAACACAGTTTTTATTATTATGTTGAAGACGGCTGCTTAATATTTTTGTAGAAATCATGATAAATTTTTTCCAGGATACTTTGATAAATAGAACGTACAAAAGCATAACATTTATTTGAAATTAAAGTTTTTGTAACAATGTAAAAGTCTTTACTTTTTATAAATTGTATGCATCCTTGCAAGTTTTAATTTGATTAAAAATGTATTACTGACCTCAAACTTTTGGAAGTACTGTAGTCGGTTTAAATGTTTTTTTTAACTTGTTGTACAATGACCTAACATTAAACCTGGTTACTTTGAAGTCATGTACACTAAAATGATATGCGGCCTACAAAACTTGCTTTTGCCTAATGAAAAGGTTTAGAGCTTAATCATACAAACTAAAGGAATATTACAGGGTTAAGCTCAAGATAAGCTTGACTATTGTACGCTTAACCCATATATTGTAAGTGCATAACTGTCAACACATTTCTGTGTTTTTACACTCCGAGGAATGAGTCTGAATGATTGCCTTTGGTGGTCAACAGAATGCCATGCTTGTTGTTAATAAAGCTTCACTTTCCATTTCATTACATATGCAGCTGGTAGATGAAACACAGTTTTTATTATTATGTTGAATACGGCTGCTTAATATTTTTGTAGAAATCATGATACATTTTTTCCAGGATACTTTGATAAATAGAAAGTACAAAAGCATAACATTTATTTGAAATTAAAGTTTTTGTAACAATGTAAAAGTCTTTACTTTTTATAAATTTTATGCATCCTTGCAAGTTTTAATTTTATTAAAAATTTATTACTGACCTCAAACTTTTGGAAGTACGGTAGTCGGTTTAAATGTTTTTTTTAACTTGTTGTACAATGACCTAACATTAAACCTGGTTACTAAGTCATGTACACTAAAATGATATGCGGCCTACAAAACTTGCTTTTGCCTAATGAAAAGGTTTAGAGCTTAATCATACAAACTAAAGGAATATTACAGGGTTAAGCTCAAGATAAGCTTGACTATTGTACGCTTAACCCATATATTGTAAGTGCATAACTGTCAACACATTTCTGTGTTTTTACACTCCGAGGAATGAGTCTGAATGATTGCCTTTGGTGGTCAACAGAATGCCATGCTTGTTGTTAATAAAGCTTCACTTTCCATTTCATTACATATGCAGCTGGTAGATGCTTACATCCAAAGCGACTCTCACTGCATTCAATATCAGTTCATGCATTCCCTAGGAATCAGACTCTTGACCTTGGTATTGTTAGCATCATACTCTACTGTGTGAACTACAACTTGTATTTTACCTGGAATATTCAAGACCAGGGTTCAGTATTAATACCGTAAATGTAGATAATTTGATGCTCTTGTGGGTAAAGTAGCTGTCATAAAGACAGACATGAACGTTAACACAGCCTTCGCAGTGACACAATCTGTAGTTAAAATATCCAATTGTGCTGCTAAATTAGATAAAGAATAAACAGAGTAAATGAAATGCATTTATAATAGATCTCATTTTCTCAGCGTCATGTTCATTCTGTCCTGCGGTGCGTCACACGTCCTCTGGAGTGTGTTTGAGTCACTGTGTTTCTCTGTCATCTAATTTCTCATGAGTTTTGGTCAGCTGAGTTGTGTGTGTACGTGCTCTGTCAAGTTTAGAGCTTGTTTGTTTATGTGTGTATGTTTAGGAGTTAATGAGATTGCGATCGTGTGTGTGTGTTCCATATGTATGAAATGGAAATGCAGAGATGCTTTTGTTTTCAGAGTAAGTTTGATTATGTGTGTGTTTGTTTGTCTTGATTGATGGAGTGAGTGAATTTCAGATTGTTTAGAGAACTTTAAAAGCAGGAAAACCAGCCCACCAATCAAAGACAGCCACGCTGTAACACGCTAATTAACACTAATTAACCTTACCATCATCGTTAGCTTAATTTGCCCTTCATCTTGCCCACATAATGCTCTCTCCAATCACACCTCCCTCATCCCCCTGTCTTATTATCTCCTCTCTCATTCCTCCTCCATTCGCTACCCCTCCTCCTAAAGGCCAGTGAAGCAGAGCTGTGTGTGTGTGTGTGTGTGTTTGTCAAAAAAAGAAATAGAGTGCTAGGTGAGAGAGGCACAGAAACAGCGGGGGAGAGAGAGACAGAGAGACTGTGTATGTTTGTGTGAGCGAGACAAGAAAGACGGTCTGAGCCAGAGAGAGAGAGAAATCAAAACCTGCCTGCGGGTAAATGAATAAATCATGTCTTCCCTCCGTCCAGAGAATTGAAGCACGGATGAGTAATATACACACACACACACACACTCTGTCTCTCTCCGTCCTGCTCTCCTTCTCTCTCGTTCCCTCTCTCATGCAGTCTGCTCACTTACACACACACGCACCACCTTATGTTTGCTATGCAAGGGCAGATAGTAATCAGAGATGGCTGCTCGCTCTCTCTTTCACACACACCAGGGCTCTACGCTAACTTTTCTTTTTAGGAGCACTTGTGCTCCTACCTTAAAAAATGTAGGAGCACGTTCAAAATTGTATTTATTAAAAATTTGTCATCTTTTGTCAAATTCTTTAAACATTATATTTTATAAGCTTTTTAAACATTTTAATTAAAACGACAGAATAAGTACAAGTAGAATAAGAAACAAGTTACCAATCAAATGAAATCAGTATTAACAAAATTAATTTGTAGAGGTGGCACAGAAGAACACAAAAGTAAATCATGTCTTCCCTCCGTCCAGAGAATTGAAGCACGGATGAGTAATATACACACACACACACACACTCTGTCTCTCTCCGTCCTGCTCTCCTTCTCTCTCGTTCCCTCTCTCATGCAGTCTGCTCACTTACACACACACGCACCACCTTATGTTTGCTATGCAAGGGCAGATAGTAATCAGAGATGGCTGCTCGCTCTCTCTTTCACACACACCAGGGCTCTACGCTAACTTTTCTTTTTAGGAGCACTTGTGCTCCTACCTTAAAAAATGTAGGAGCACGTTCAAAATTGTATTTATTAAAAATTTGTCATCTTTTGTCAAATTCTTTAAACATTATATTTTATAAGCTTTTTAAACATTTTAATTAAAACGACAGAATAAGTACAAGTAGAATAAGAAACAAGTTACCAATCAAATGAAATCAGTATTAACAAAATTAATTTGTAGAGGTGGCACAGAAGAACACAAAAGTGGCTGAGGTGGCATGATTCCAATTAAATGCATAAATTCATGATAAGATTAATGTTTTAAATATAGAAATATAAAATTATTTAAATAACTGAAAAGATACTTTAAAAATTAAACTAAAACTACCAGCAGGTGGCGGCAAGTCACTGATTTTTTTTTATCACTGAATCATTCATTCAATTGATTCATTCGAACGGCTGAATCATTCAGGAATAAATCAAGCGACTATTTATGAATGGGTAATCATGAATCACTGACTCACTAGATTCATTTAAAAACGCAGTTCATTCATAAACGAAACACCGCTGTGTTTGAATGGAGATGCGCAGCGGCTCAGCTGTCTTTGTTTTAAACTATTTTCGACGACGAAATAGAGCAAAATCAGATAAAATTCAGATGTTATAGGCAGACAATGCAAGTCACTTAATATTAAATGCTTGTTTATTGAACTGTTGTATTAAATCAGTATCACATTTACAAACTCCCTTTAAAATCATTAAAAGCGGTCACTCATCTTAGTTCATCTCGATCTCACATTTATAATCAACGAAGCTCTCTACGCTGTGCAATGAATCTCTAATTTACATCCTGTCTACACTTTGCTTAAGAAAGGATTCTTGAGATATGTCTGTGATGCATTACTCAAAGCTGCAAAAACACGTAGAAACCTTTGAAGCTCCCCTCAGCGATCACAAATATGATGATGATCGGGTCAGTCGCACTGGCTCCTAAAAGTTTTTTCATAGTCGCACGCAGTAGTTTTCAGTCGCAAATGCGACTGAAATGGTCGCACTGTAGAGCCCTGCACACACACACACATACACTGATATTATTAGAACTCTTCTCACACACACACACACACATAAACAGATATTATTAGAACTCTTTATACACACACACACACACACGCTGATTGCACCCACACAGCTGGGCAGCAGCAGATCACGTTGCCCCACTGCGGTGAGCTCTTATTAATAATGTTTAGGGGTGGGATGACCAAAATCTTACATCACTGTATAAGTAGTTTTTGCTTCACAATAACAATATGTATCACAATATGTAACCCTGGACCATAAAACCAGTCATAAGTAGCACGGGTATATTTGTAGCAATAGCCAATAATAATACATTGTATGGGTCAAAATTATCGTTTTTTTTTTTCTTTCTTTCTTTTATGCCAAAGATCATTAGGATATTAAGCAAAGATCATGTTCCATGATGATATTTTGTAAATGTCCTACCATAAATATATAAAAATTTAATTTGTGATTAGTAATATGCATTGCTAGGAACTTAATTTGGACAACTTTAAAGGCGATTTTCTCAGTATTTAGATTTTTTGCACCCTCAGATTCCAGATTTTCAAATAGCTGTATCTTGGCCAAATATTGTCCTATCCTAACAAACCATACATCCATGGAAAGCTTGTTTATTCGGCTTTCAGATGTTGTATAAAACTCAATTTATCTTTAATAACTGGTTTTGGGGTTTAGGGTCACATATAGTTATTTTTGCTGGAAATAAGGTTGTTAGAATATTAACATTTTAGATACCATTGAAATTTCACAATTCTCGAAACCAATTCAGATGACAGCAAAAACGAATAATTGCCTAACTACACAAGGGTTGTTAAAATCAACTTTAAGGTTTTAAGCATTTCTTAACACTTAAGCTCTGGGGCGTTTTTGTGTATTTTCGCCTAAATTTGACATACCCAATTTCAAATGTTTACCCTACACACATACAATGGAGGAAATTGTGTCTTTGTATAGAAAACCCTTTGAACTACAAAATATGATTGTAATTCTTCATAAATAACATTATATATGTTTTAAATATTGCAATAAACACTAAAAAAAACAGGTGCTTTTTGATTTTTTTTTCAGATTTTTTTTTTTTTGAAAGTCTGTTATTCAGGTTCTATTTGCTCCAGCTCCCTGCAACTTATATTGTTTGATTCCACTAGGTGCCAAAATGTATCTTTCAAATAACAGCTTCTAAACCGGAGTTATTGAATTATAACCGAAGGGAGTACAATTGTCCCTTTTTTGCATCTAAAAGTGTCTTTGTGAGTTTCCTTTGCAAAAACAGGTTTTATAAAACATTGCCCCCAGAATCCTATTTTACTATGTGCCATAGCACTTTTCTTGATTATTGACTTAATTTATTTTTAATTTTTATGTTTGTCTAAGTAGTAATATACAAAATGGCATAAGCGAATTATACCAAATATCAAATTTTGTGTTTTATACAATCATTTTTTTTCTTTCAGGAGACACAAGACTCTATAAATTGTAAAATCCATGTGGTTTATTAAAATCTAAAACAGAATCCACATCCTCCAGCTTTATATCATTCCATTTATGTGCATAATTTTAGTCCCCTGCATCAGCATCCTGCCTGGAGATCAGACGCGATCTATGACGCTAGCTCCACGCTAACTGCTTCTGCCATGAGCTCGCGGCTGCTATCTTGTCTTCAGAATGTGAAACAAAGAAATAGCTGTGTATAAACACAGCACTGTAATAATATCCATGTATATTTACTGAACTGCATCCTGTGCTGTACTTTACTGTCAGTACATCGTTTATCAGATTGTTAGCTGTGCTTTTACGTTTCAAAATAATGATTCTATCAAAAACGGAGAAAAAGCGCTCATATGTGCTCACCAGACAAGTGTCCTCTCCTCTCCACCGCGCCGCTGAACATTTTTCATCATCTATAACTTTCATTATTATGTTCATAGATTGCCATTATCCGAGCCACCGATGTGTTAGCCTTCCAGTGTGCATTATCGCCTTCAAAACAGTCAAAAAAACTACAAGAACCACGCTCAAAACAGCTCCAGCACTGACCCGATCCTCTATCTCCCCCTCCTGTCTATTGACCCAGAAGTGTCAAATTTCACGGCTCTGAGTGGCCGGCGCGCTTGAGTGGCGTGTAATCTGACCTATTGCCGCCCAGAGTAGCCCAGAGTTGTAGAACATAAGAGCCGCTGGCCGGAGCTGCTATGATTTGGAGAGCGCTTGTTTGCCAAAAGAGCGTCTTTTTTTCTCTAGTGCGCTTCTGTTGCGCTTCTGCGACAAAACAGTAGATTTCTCACCAATGCTAGCTCACAGAAATGTGAAAATGGTCTCGTTTGAAAGAAGAGATCCTAACCTAAAAGATAATATAGGGGTTTTGGGTGTTTGCAGCTGACTGAAGCAATTGTTTGAGTAGGAATGTGACGCATCTGAATGTTTCCTCAGAGGTATCCAATTTCACATCGCGATTCTATTGAAGGTCATTTGATCTGTGATTGTCACACAATGAAATAATCTACATAGTCAAATTCCTGAGAATAAGAGCTTTCTTGTGATATATGACTTGACTGTTTTGTGAAAAATAAAAAAAATACACATTCTTCGGAAAACATTTTCGCAATCATTAGGCGGAAATTCGTGTGTGGGTCGAATACATTTCTAAGCTTCATTTTACTGCTTTATGTATCATAAAACCAAAAGTAATGGTATACTTTGTAAAGAAGACACTCTAAGCTTTCAAATGATACCATATATGGGCTGATACCATATAAGGAAGGCTTTGCAAATGAAGCATAAACATTTTGTATGTGAATTTGGACCCGTATCCAGGTCCGCAGAGTTTAAGTGCACAAATTAAATTAACACCATTTGTTATTAATACCATATACTATAAAAATTAAACTTTAGAGTTCAAATAATGCAGAATTTGACAAAAACTAGAGAGTTTAGAAATGATAAACCTCATTTCAGCATTTAAACATTTTAAAGAAATGGTACGAGTCAAAATGATACCTTAGTATATTTATATTTATTTTAAAAAGTATGATTGAAAATTCAAATTCCCTCTCTGACAGTAGGTGGTGATTATGGAATAGCAGAAATACAGTATATACAAACTGTTATTAGAACAGTGAAAATATCCAAAAGGCGAGAATTTTGCGGGTATGATATGAACATAGTTGATCATAAGCAATGGCTTGGCATAAATGTAGGCTGTTCATTGTTTGCAAACTGTTCTGAAACCACAAGCCTGTAGGATGTGCAACAGTGCAGTGTTTTTACTTTGAAATGGGCAGTGCTCACATTTAAGCTTTTTGAAGTTTAATAATCACATTAGACCATATCGCTATTCCAATTTTTCTGTCCACAAATTTAAGACCTCTTGAAATCAATAAAACTTTTCTTATGCCATTTAAAACTTTATATGGGCTTAAATATAGTAAAATAAAATCTAAAGATTCTCAAGCAATTATTGGCAATAAGTTAAACAGTCACTTTGGAAAACTTTGGAAAAAAAGAACAAAGAAACTAATCAACAAGACCAATGAGGTCTTTAAAACCGACAAAGCTTAAAGGGGTCATATGATGTTGCTAAAAAGAACATTATTTTCTGTATTTGGTGTAATGAAATGTGTTTATGCGGTTTAAGGTTAAAAAAACGCATTATTTTCCACATTATTGTTTCTCCTCTATGCCCTGTCTTTCTGAAACGTCGATTTTTACAAAGCTCATCGGTCTGAAAAACGAGGTGTGCTCTGATTGGCCAGCTATCCAGTGCGTTGTGATTGGCCGAATACCTCAAGCGTGTGACGGAAATGTTACACCCCTTGCCATATTGTGATGCCGTGTCCGGCTGGAAAAGGAGAAAAGCACCAGGCCCAGACTGTGTTACACCAGTCTGTCTGAAATTCTGTGCTGACCAGCTGGCCCCCATCTTCACACAGATCTTCAACAGATCACTGGAGCTGTGTGAAGTCCCTTCATGCTTCAAACGCTCCACCATCATCCCCGTCCCAAAGAAACCCAAAATTACTGGACTTAATGACTACAGACCTGTGGCTCTAACGTCTGTGGTCATGAAGTCTTTTGAAAGACTGGTGCTGGCCCACGTCAAGCTCCTGAAGTTTGCAGACGACACCACACTCATCGGCCTCATACAGGACTGTGACGAGTCTGCTTACAGACAGGCGGTTAAAGAGCTGGCTGTCTGGTGCGGTCTCAACAACCTGGAGCTCAACACGCTCAAAACTGTGGAGATGATAGTGGACTTCAGGAGGAACCCCCCTGCTCTCCCTCCACTCACCATCATGAACAGTTCTGTGACTGCAGTGGAGTCATTCAGGTTCCTGGGCACCACTATTTCCTTCGCCAGCTGAGAAAGTTCAACCTGCCACAGGAGCCGCTGAAGCAGTTCTACTCTGCTATCATTGAATCCATCCTCTGCACTGTCTGGTTCAGCTCAGCTACCAAATCTGACCTCAGTGATGTCCGATTGGTCTGCTCACTGCTGCTTCAAATCGAACACACCTCATCACACAGCCGGTCCGTTTTGACACCACACTACGCTCACATCTGCATGTAAACATGTCGTCGGCGTGGAAGTTCTTCATTGTGAGTTAAACAGACACAAAGTTCGCAATTTTTAATATAATATTGACTGTTTTTGCTCAAGTTCGCTGACGAAGCGTCAATCAAAGCCACAGCAGAACTCTTTTGTGTCTCCGAGCAACACAGCGGTGTTTCGATACTGAATGAATCCACGTTTTTGAATGAATCAAGTGAGACAATGATTCAGTAACCCATTCATAAAGACAGTATTTACTTGCGTCATTTCTGAATGAATCAGCCGTTTGAATGAATGACTAATAACTCGCTCCTTAAAACAGTAATTTACCATCATCTATTTTTCCCAACATTTTTAACGTGTATGTTCAAAAATATTTAAAACGTTAATCTTATAAAATTATTTATGCATTTGAAATTTTGTGGTGTAAATGCATTTATGGCACCTCAGCTTCATCAAACAGTCTGTGTAAATGCATCTAATGCCACTTCAGATGCATGCAGATTCTGTTTCCTCTGCAGTGAAAAGATGGAGTTTGTTGATGGTATGCGCACTCTAATGTGAACATTAAAATTTGCAAAAATAAATTACTCCACTGCTCACAAAGAGAAATATGAACACCGATGATAACAGAGTTGCACTGTCCAAAAAGTTTGTGATATAAATGTGCTTTTTTTTACTTGAAGCATATGTTGTCCTTTTCCTTTATTTTGTTGTCAGATTGCATCAGAACGCTTCATTTACATGTTAAATTCTTAAAAAATTTCTTCTAGGGGTGATTCCATAAATCTTTTGCAGACATTCCATAAAAAAGGAGCATAAAAAGAGAAGGCAGTTCTTGTACTATAATAACAAGTATAATAAGATAAAAGACTGCATATATAAGAGGGTAATTTACCTAACAAGGCCTTGGCAGTAAACAACAACATATGTATGTTTCTCCTCTGAAATAAAGAGGACCAACCCACTAATTCATACAAGGTACAATGATGTATGCGTGAAGAAGCACAAGTCACAAATCGTAATGCAGCATGGTATACATAATCAAACTTTTTTAAGATAGATGAACTTGCATGCATATAAATCACATCACCATAATCCAACACAGAGAAAACAACTTTGTATAATTATTTTCCTTGCTTCAAAGGGAAATCGTTTCTTTAAACGATACAAAAAAAAAGTTTTAGTCTAAGCTTTTTTAGTAGATTTTCAATATGTACCTGAAAACCCAGCTTTTCGTCCAGCCATATACTCAAATATTGGTAACAACTGACTCTTTCTTTACTCTCCCCCTCTAGAGTTAAAATAGAGTGATCCGATTTAATGCCACGTCTGGTAAAAAGCATATATTTCATTTTTTTGGGGTTTACATTTACATTTAGACATTTAACAGACGCTTTTATCCAAAGCGACTTACAAATGAGGACAATGGAAGCAATCAAAATCAACAAAAGAGCAATGATATGCAAGTGCTATAACAAGTCTCAGTTAGCTTAATGCAGTACACGTAGCATGTTTTTTTTAAATCATAGAAAACAGATAAAAAGAAAACGGATAGAATAGAAAAAGAATAGAGCAAGATAGTGTTAGAGGCCTTTTTTGCTTTTGTTAATCAGAAGTCAGAAAGTCAGAATTATAATTGTATAATAAATAAAAAGAAAACAAATAGATAGAATGCAAAAAGATAAGAGAAGCAAGTGTTAGTTTATTTTTTATTTTTTATAAAGAATATAATTAGAATAGAGAGTGCTAGAGTTCAAATAAAGATGGAAGAGATGTGTTTTTAGCCGATTCTTGAAGATGGCTAAGGACTCAGCTGCTCGGACTGATCCATTTAATTTAAAAGTCAGTGAAAGTGATTTTGTGCCTCTTTGGGATGGCACAATAAAGCGCCGTTCACTTGCAGAATGCAAGCTTCTAGAGGGCACATAAGTCTGAAGTGGTGTTGTTATGGCGGCCTGTTTTAATTTTAGTTTTAGTCTAGTCTTTGTGTGAAACTGTCATTTGAGTTTTTATTAGTTTTAGTCACGTTCATACTCTTTTTAGTCTAGTCAAGTTTTAGTCAGCTAAAAGTCTGAGCATTTTAGTCAGAATTATCCATGACTGTTTTCGTCTAGTTTTAGTCGACGAAAACTCATGACATTTAGTCTAGTTTTAGTCAATGAAAATTGTATTTTAGTCTCATTTTAGAAATGCAATTCTATTTAACCCAGTCAATATAGTATAAGTACCTAGTAGTATAGACGAAACCTAAATTTTCTTTTAGCCAAACCCAATTCAAACAAGGTTATCTTATTATATTATTGTTACCTTTTAGACTCAAGAATACATCCATTCCAAACACGGAAGATGCTCTGATTTGAATTTACAACATTTATTTTACCAACCAAACATGTTAGAAGTACACACACATAAATTTAAATAAAGACGAACCCTGGCTGGCCGGCCCTTTCTCTGTGTCAGACTTAACTTTGTTTGGTTTTCATCTTCTAAATCAGTGTTTCCCTACCTTTCTTCCTTTCTTTA
>NW_015505265.1:1051516-1051746 GCF_001515645.1 Sinocyclocheilus grahami | reverse complement strand
CAAAATTAATTTTGTCACAATATTTTAATTTCTAACTTCGATATGATACTTTGAAAAGTATAGATATTCGGTACAACAGGGAAGAACTGCAGAATATAATGCCATACAGATATTTTTAATATTCTAAAAAAAATGTGTCCATCAATGGTGGCAATCCGTAGGCTAATTTCTAATGAAGAGACCAATTTATATGACAGATTTTAATGTAGGCTTTTATTCATATGTAAACA
>NW_015505265.1:1051277-1051504 GCF_001515645.1 Sinocyclocheilus grahami | reverse complement strand
TTTTGATTTTACAGTTGGGTAATTTTGTTGCAGTAGCACAAGATAGCTTGATTTAAAACTTTGAATTGAATAAAAAAATGACAAGGAGGCTAAGCAGTTAATAATAAAATAAGAACTTATAAAAAAATTACTAATGATCTAATGATAGAAAAAAATCACGATAGGCCTACAAATGAAATAAATTGCTTTTTAGTTTTTCGGGTAGGTCTAACACACAGACACACAGT
>NW_015505265.1:1049559-1050524 GCF_001515645.1 Sinocyclocheilus grahami | reverse complement strand
AAAAAAATCACGATAGGCCTACAAATGAAATAAATTGCTTTTTAGTTTTTCGGGTAGGTCTAACACACAGTAGGGATTCTAAGAGATAGTTTTTTTTTTTTTTACCTATTATCCAAATGATGTTTAATCCTAGAAAGCTATTATTATCAGAGGGCATATGAGCATAACGGTTAGCAGATCAATGAATGAGAGGGCAGCGTTACCCATTTACCACACCTTGTTACAGCATAGTAGGGCTATTGCAGACAGAAACAATACTGTACTACATAGATGTTTCCTGTCAGCTTGATTTTTGAGTGGACTTTGCTGTTCCGATGAGCATGAACGGTATATGAATGGAGCACTCTCATGGGCCGTGAGTGACTGAGCGGAGCACACACACGCATAGAGCGGGATAATACACAGAGCATCACACCACGTGAAAGTAAATCCTGAGCGGTGAACAAATTTTTGGCAGCCGGAATTTCAGTGCATCTCTAATTATTGGCGACATTAGAAATGGATATTATATAATAGCTGCTTTTTTGAACATTTTAGCAATTTAAAAATATTAAAAAATGATTTTTTACGTGGCACCCAGGTTGGGAAACACTGCTCTAAATAATGCCGCGAGTGGGGCTTGAGGAAGTGACGTCGCCTGCGTCTGCGCAGTGCGACCTGATGCAGCCCCTGAAGTGAGACACAGGAAACAGAAATACTGCAAAATAATAATAATAACGCTACTAAACGAGACGAAATAACGTTATAACATTTAGTTTCATTTTGCTCAATTTTAGCATAGTTTTTATTTTGTAAACCACATTTAGTCTCGTTTTTATTCGTCAACAATATTGCATTATACATTTAATTATAGTCATCGTCAGATGACCAGCATTTACGTTGCGACTCGTCTCGTTTTTGTCACATGATAAAGGTTCGTTGACGATAATATTTAGTCATAATTTTCGTTGACGAAAGCAACACTA
>NW_015505265.1:1043725-1048659 GCF_001515645.1 Sinocyclocheilus grahami | reverse complement strand
GAGTGGGGCTTGAGGAAGTGACGTCGCCTGCGTCTGCGCAGTGCGACCTGATGCAGCCCCTGAAGTGAGACACAGGAAACAGAAATACTGCAAAATAATAATAATAACGCTACTAAACGAGACGAAATAACGTTATAACATTTAGTTTCATTTTGCTCAATGAAAATGAAGAGACATTTTAGCATAGTTTTTATTTTGTAAACCACATTTAGTCTCGTTTTTATTCGTCAACAATATTGCATTATACATTTAATTATAGTCATCGTCATATGACCAGCATTTAAGTTGCGTCTTGTCTCGTTTTCGTCACGTGATAAAGGTTTGTTGACGACGATATTTAGTCATAATTTTCGTTGACGAAAGCAACACTAGTCTGAAGTAATGAATTTAGGTAAAGGGGTACAGAGCCAGTGGTGGTTTTGTAGGCAAACATTAATGCCTTGAATTTTATGCGAGCAGCTATTGGTACCCAGTGCTAACTGATAAACAGATGTGTGACGTGCATTCTTTTCGGTTCATTAAAAATTAATCTTGCTGCCGCGTTCTGGATTAATTGTAAAGGTTTGATAGAACTGGTTGGAAGACCTGCCAAGAGAGCATTGTAATAGTCCAGCCTGGACAGAATAAGAACTTGAACAAGGAGTTGTGAAGCATGTTCCGAAAGAAAGGGCCTGATCTTCTTGATGTTGAATAAAGCAAATCTTCAGGACCGGGAAGTTTTAGCAATGTTGTCTGAGAAAGTCAGCTGATCATCAATCATAACTCCAAGGTTTCTGGCTGTTTTTGAAGGAGTTATGGTTGATGTGCCTAACTGGATGGTTAAATTGTGATGAAACAATGGGTTTGATGGAACCACAAGCAGTTCTGTCTTGGCAAGGTTGAGTTGAAGGTGATGGTCCTTCATCCAGCAAGAAATGTCTGTTAGACAAGCTGAGATGCGAGCAGCTATCGTCGGATCATCAAGTTGGAATGAGAGGTAGAGTTGATTGTCATTAGCATAGCAGTGATATGAAAAGCCATGTTTCTGAATGACAGAACCTAGTGATGCCATGTAGACAGAGAAGAGAAGTGGTCCAAGAACTGAGCCCTGAGGTACCCCAGTAGTTATATGTTGTGACTTGGACACCTGACCTCTCCAAGATATCTTGAAGGACCTGTCTGAGAGATAAGACTCAAACCACTGGAGTGTGGTTCCTGAGATGCCCTATGCCAATAGGGTTGACAGGAGGATCTGGTGGTTAACCGTGTCAAAAGCAGCGGAGAGATCCAGCTAGATAATTATTGAAGATTTGGAATCCGCTCTTGCCAGTCTTAGGGCTTCAACAACTGAGAGCAAGGCAATCTCGGTTGAATGTCCACTACTGAAACCAGACTGGTTGCTGTCGAGGAGGTTGTTCTGTGTGAGAAAGGCAGAGACTTGGTTGAACACAGCTCGTTCAAGTTTTTTTGCAATGAAAGGAAGAAGGGAAACCGGTCTGTAGTTCTCTAAAAGAGATGGGTTAAGGATGGGTTTCTTAAGTAGTGGGGTTATACGAGCCTGTCTAAATGCTGAGGGAAAAACACCAGTGTGAAGCGATGTGTTAATGATGTGAGTGAGTGCAGGTACAACTGCAGGAGAATTTAAAACCAATTTGAAGTTTGACAGTGAAAGTTGCAATGTCCTAAAAGATTCTTGCAAAATATGTATAGCATGGTCCAAGGAACCAATGGACCAAATGACATAGAAACAGTATCTACAAACTTAATATATTATCTGCCACTGATTCCATCCTTATCAAGGTAATCCAGATAAATGAAAAATAATGCTGTTATAGGCCGATACCACGGGTGCATATGGTATGGTGTGCATCTCTAAAATCAAGAGCAGTTTCTTTAACACATTGGTAAGTGTGTCATGCTGGATAAGCATCAGCACAATCTGATAACATCATTTGTTTCTTTAGTTTGGCTATTTCTGTCAATTGGAAGTCACAGTTCACAGTATTGCTGTGAAAGATTTGTCTTCCCTGAACCTGAGCCTCTGTACGTGTGTGTGTGTGTGTGTGTGTGTGTGTGTGTGAGAGAGAGAGAGAGAGAGAGAGAGATATTTTAATGAATATATTTTATAATTATAATACATTATTTTAATAATTAATGATAAATAATAAATGCAATAAAATAATGATATATTTTATAATAAATGCTATTACTCATTGATAATTTTGAATAATATATAAATATATAGAATAGATTAAATTAAATATAAATATATTCATATAATATATTTAATTACTGACCGTTTTAATGATTAATAATAAATCATTATTATATATATTATATAACATATTACTTATTGATATTATTAATTAATATATAATGTATTAATTTGTAACAATAATTTTCTTTTTCTTATACATTCACATACATTCAGCAGCTATTGTCACAAACAAAAAACGGACTTAATCAAGAGCACAAGATAAACTTGAATTCTGAGGGGGAAAACGTAAAATGTAAATGCGAGGCGAGTAGAGAGCGTTTATGTGTGGGAGTGTTTACAGGTGTGGTGTCAGACGTGGTGTGTCAGGACTCGTGATCTCTGAAGCGTACTGGATGGAAGTGACAGAAAGAGAGAGATGTGTGATGTAATATTTATTGGAAATGATATGTAGCCTCTGTGTTTCCTGTGTTCATTCGCTGTGTGTGTGTGTGTGTGTGTGTGTGTGTGTGTGTGTAACAGGCAGAGGTTTTGGGAGTTCAGCTGCAGTTCGGCTTAAATATCCATCGCACACTACCATTATGTAATTTCCAGTCTTGAGTGTGTGTACAGTGAGGAGGTGTGTCTGTTGTGTGCATGGATGAGTAATGCCATGTGTAATACTGTGTGTGTGTGTGTGTGTGTGTGTGAGAGAGCGCTGTCTCTCTCTGACGTCCCTCCCTCATCTGAAGCTGCCTGGTATGCAACTGTTGCTTTCCTTCATCTTTACATGGATGAGTAATGCCATGTGTAATACTGTGTGTGTGTGTGTGTGTGTGAGAGAGCGCTGTCTCTCTCTGACGTCCCTCCCTCATCTGAAGCTGCCTGGTATGCAACTGTTGCTTTCCTTCATCTTTTTCATCTTTGCTTTTGGAGCCTTCGGTGTGATCATAACAGATAAAATTTTTAGCACTCCTCAAAAAAGGAAGGAAAACCAGAACTTGTCTCAAACTATGTTGTTTTGCTGTTAAAGGATGAAGTGGATGGTGGAAATCCAGCTGTGAGAGATGATCCGTCTCTGCAGGAACAGGTCCAGGCCTGGCTCAAACAAAACCAATTCCAGAACATTCTTCAGAAAGGTATTCTAGCCTACATTCTCTCTGCTTTCATTCTTCAGAGGAAAGACCTTTGTAATGCTGATCTGTGTGAGGATCCTGTGATTTGGTTTGTTTGTGGTATCTGTTCTGTTCATTTGCGTTTGATAAGGATATTTGAGAAAATCTGATCAACTCGGAGTTGACTGTTTGAAGCCTGACTGTCAAACAATTTTGCTCAGTATATTCTTTCTGTTTGAGTACACTACACACAGAGGATTTTGCATATTCAGTATCTTCATTCGCGCTCAGCATTCATGTTTGATTGGTTTCAAATAAAGCTATAAGCCACAAGAGGCCATTACTTGATTTTCTCTGTCACAACACAAGGCAGAGAAATGTGTTAAAAATACTACTGCAGAACGTTACAAGATACTACTGTTTAAAAGTTCACATTTATTATCAAAAATAAACAATTATTCTGCCAAGTTCATTAGCCCAACACTAGATGCCAAAACGCACAATAAAAAGTTTTATGTTAATCACAGTTTCTGTCCTAACCAGCCACAACAGTTATACACAACAAATAACAGAGGATTCTACTTTAGAAATGGTTTCAATTTCTGTGACTGTGATTGTGGCTGGGAACAAGAACATATAAACTGTGTCTAATCACAGTGATAATCTCAAATGCTGATTATGTGCTTTGTATAATCTTAAAGGGGTTAAACTGTAGTTAGATTATCATTGTGCATGACTGAAATAACCATATTGAATGTGACCATTTATAATTTACCTTGGATCTTGAAAATAATGAAAACAAGAATGTTCAAACTGTGATATCCAAATGAACAGAGAGTGTTGGGAAACAAAGTTACTCTATTTAAAATGTAATAAACAGTGTAACTATTTAAATAATTTTTTTAAAGTAATGTAACTAATTACATTTCATTTTTGATTACATTTCTAAACTTCTAACAAACATTTTTAACTGTAAATAATTTTCAACAGGCAGGGTGAACTTTACAGTAGTAATTTTTAGGGATGCTCCGATCCGCCTTTTTCGCCTCCGATACCGATTCCGATACCTAGGGTTCGGTATTGGCTGATACCAATCCGATACCAGTGAAGTTTTTTTCCCTCATTTAAATAAATGTAGAATTTATATATCTCTGTGTGTGGAACTGATAATCATTCTTTCACAATCTACTAGATACAGACTACTTCATTATAAAGAAAAATAAAATAAACAAATATGAAAAAATATAGGCCTATGTATATTTATAATCTATGACAAAAATTTATCATAAACTAGGTTAGTGGATAATTCGGCAGCAAAGCTATTCTAGAAAAATCAGTGCACAATAATTTTAGAAATCCCAAAATTTTGTGACAAAACTATATTTTGTGGGGAACAAATAAAAGTGTTGCACTAAATATGGTCAAATGTTACACATTGCTATTTGTATTATTATAAAATCCATTCATTAAAAACATTCATGAATATATTTATATATAAGTATATACTATAAAATTAAAATACATTTCTTTTAAATGTATAGCATATTTTTTAATAAGACAACAACATATCATACGATAGGACAAAACAAATACAGTGCAGCACGAACTGTTTTTATACAGTCAACCCTCAACGGTTATATATATAT
>NW_015505265.1:1043435-1043684 GCF_001515645.1 Sinocyclocheilus grahami | reverse complement strand
GGTGTGCAGAATGATGCGCTTGAAGCAACATGGAGTCACAGCCTGACGCCGTGTTGCTTCAGGCGCATCATTCTGCACACCGGATGTGCACATTGTAAGCACTTCGTGTTAAAAACGGCAAAGGGAAGAGAAATTGATGCGTAGTGTATTATATCTGTGCAACAGTTATTGAGCCTTTCTTTTAACAGTTTTAAATTTCAGTTACTGTGCACGTTAAAAACTATTTATAGTATTTTCTACGCCCGTGTT
>NW_015505265.1:1010478-1043037 GCF_001515645.1 Sinocyclocheilus grahami | reverse complement strand
AACTTCGCACAGCTATTGAAGAGGAGTGGACCAACATTCCACAGGCCACAATCAACAACCTGATCAACTCTATGCGAAGGAGATGTGTTGCACTGCGTGAGGCAAATGGTGGTCACACCAGATACTGACTGGCTTTCGGACCCCCCCCCCAGACCCCCCAATACAGTAAAACCGCTCATTTTAGAGTGGCCTTTTATTGTGGCCAGCAATAATCATGCTTGCAACTGTGCAATAATCATGCTGTCTAATCAGCATCTTGATATGCCACACTTGTGAGGTGGATGGATTATCTCGGCAAAGGAGAAGTGCTCACTAACACAGATTTAGACAGATTTGTGAACAATATTTGAGAGAAATAGGCCTTTTGTGTACATAGAAAAAGTCTTAGATCTTTGAGTTCAGCTCATGACAAATGGGGGCAAAAACAAAAGTGTTGCGTTTATAATTTTGTTCAGTGTATGTAGCTCACATTAAGCTATCGTATGGCTTCAGAAGTAACACAGAATAATTCGCACAATCAAAAAAAAATCTTGGATTTGGATCGGCCCTCTCTGACCGATACCCGATCCGATAAAAATAGCATTACGTATCCCTAGTAATTTTAAAGCACAAATGGCACCAAATCAGACATTAGCACCTCTTTTTACTTTGACACATTTCTGAGGTTAAATACAGATTTAAAGTCATAACAAGAGGTAGTTTAATAGCTATGACACTGTTTTTAAAATCAAATCTTTGCATAGCTATGAGAGGAAACACTGGCATCTATCAATGCATTGGAAAAAACAGTTAATCTTAAAATAAATAAAGCCTATACATTAGGGCTGCACGATATATCGTTTCAGCATCGAGATATCGCGATGTGTGCATCCACGATAGTCACATCGCAGGATGTGCGTTGTTTAGTATACTGACCGTTATATTTATACTGATCGTTTTCTTTGCTCACACACAGACACCATGTCACTGGACGCGAAATCTGTCGTGTCGTGCCGCCCCGCGCCGCAATAAAGTCTGTCTAGGGTGCGACAAAGCGACCATCATTTGAACTGTGTGTCAGTACGTCATAAATAGAACACGGCATCAGTTTACTGTCGGGGATTTGTCGCACCGCGCCGCTCGCGTCCAGTGTAGAGCCACGCAGATGCACGTGAACTCTGAATTCCGTTCACTTCCGCGTCTATAAATGACACGTATGCGCGAAATTGTCAGAATGCATGTCTCTGCAAGTATCCTTGTAAACACAGTTGCTTATGGCTTAGGTGAAGGTAAACAATTGACAAAGAAAATGGATGTGTGAGAAAATTTTGTAGCTTTAACACATATTTATTAGATTTAATTTATACAGTGAAGACTTTGTAGTGTTATTTTACATTTGATTATTCAATTTCTGTACCTGAATACTGTTAGACTTACCTGAAAAATTTAAAGCACTGTTCATTTCATTTGTATCTTTGTCCTATTATATTTATCTATGCTTGTAATTTGTTTATTTTCTATGCTGATTTACTCACCTACAAAATCACCCCAATCATTGATTTTTTTTTTTTTTCCAAATAGACCTATTCAAGTCATCTGGTGAATTTTTTTATTTATTTTTTTATTTTTTTTTCATATCGCAATATATTGCAGAAAAAACTAAATATCGCAATGTGAGTTTTTTTCCAACATCGTGCAGCCCTACTATACATAAACCCAAATAGGAAATAAAACAGTGATCAAATAAGCATGTGTCCTATTCTGTCCTAAACTCCTGAAACATTGGTGTCTCATGTTTTAGAGCAGTCAATGCAATTTGGGACGGATTACTGTAACGGATTACAGTTATATTTATTTTGTAATTAAATTACGTAGCACCATTACATGTAACTAGTTATTCCCCAACACTGTGAACAAAAAAGTATGTTCCATGATAAAAGTTGTATTTAAATACATAGCAAATGAATATGAAATGGTTTAGGTTTTATTAAAGTATATACTCATTTTGTGGTGAGTGCAAGACAGCGCTTGCTTATTGGCTGGAAGATGTATGATTGATTTTGTAATGGCTTGTTATGTCGTATTTATAGGCAAATTTCTTGTCACTAGAATCATACTGCATCGTGTCTGGTTTAGATGCAATGTGAATGTGATGCAAATAGTTGCAAATAGAATGTGGCTGTTCATGGTTAAGTTGACATTCATGTAGAATCAAAATCACATTCATCACATTTTTAATTGTGGCTTATTCAATTAAAGTTTACGTCTGAAGCATTTTTAGAAGATGGCAAATAGCCACAAGATGCCATGCATTACAGGGTTATTTCCAATTCTGAGAATGAATTTTTAGGATGAAAACAATGCAAATAGTTAACAAGTCACAACAGAAATGTGAAAAAAGACAACCAAGTTTGATTAATAATTAATTTTATTGATAATAATTGGAACTAATTCTTCTGCCAAGTTACATAATTTGTTTACCTTAATGGTGCAATAATGTGAAGCACAATGCTGCCACATCATACTATATATTGTTCATTTTATGGGTCAAACTAGGCTCAAATAAGGATTTGATTAATTTAAGAACTAACGTGTCATGAGTGTGTTTATAATTTGATTTCAATTGTGATTTGAGGATTAGAGTGCGATTGTTTTGTTAGATTAGTGTTGTGAGTGGTAGTTCTTTAATATGTGTGAAATTTGCTTTTGTGCGACAGGTGCTTGTTCTCTAAAGGGCCTGAGAGTAAAAGTGTTCAGACTGGAGTCCAAAGCCCAGTGGCTGTCTGGAGTCATCACACATCACGACCAGAACAACAGAACTGTAGCTGTCATGACTGACCAGGTGAGACCACATAAACACACATATAAACACACATATATCAGGCTGTGCATAGTAAGATTATGTAAAAATGTGTTTTATATGAAGGTTATTTTTTTTTCTTCAAAAGGTTCGGGAGATGAATGTAGATCCGTCACTGGTTCAGATGATGTTGCTAGACGATATCACCCACTCCTCGCTGATGGGAGACAACTCAAAACGCAAAGCACATATCACCAAGATCAATAGGATTTTTCTTGTGAGTGAAGACATTCATTTTTGTATATGTGTGCACATACTAATTGCAGGACGAAATTGTCCTCAAAAATATGGTAAATATGACTAATTATATAGCAGTAGCAGTCTATGGTATGTCCTCATTTAGATGTCAAGTAAATGTTTGTGTTTGTGTCTTCATTACCTCTTTTAAATCTGCTTCCAGGGCACAGGAAGCATATCAAACAACACAACAAATGACCAGGTAGAGACTTTAAAACACTTCCAAATGCATCACAGCAGTATACTTTTACATCCTCTAGTTAAAAAACACACTCTGTCTCTTTGCTGAAGGTGTGCAGCTCCAGGCCAGTGCAGCAGCAGTCTGAGATGAGCACACAGAACTGCAGCATGGAAGAGGATGAAAAAGAAGGCATGAGAGTTGAAAAGAGGAGTGATGAGGCAAGAGGTGAGCTGTAGCCATGGATAATGATTATAATGATATTAGGAGCTCTATCGGTGTTAAATTACATTTAGCTGGATTCAGATTTATGGCAGCTTGATACAGAGTGTTGATTTTTACAAAGTGTTAATGAGAATCTTTCATGTACAGTAGCTGTGTAGCTTTTTCTAAATCAGTATTATTGATCTGTTATTTTTTAGATTCTTCCAAATCTAAAAACAGCAATGGTGAGAGAAAAAGGAGGAAAGAAGATGAGGAACAAGATGACAAGCAGAGAAATAGATGTGGGTTAAAGAGGTTGAAAGCAGGCAGTGTGTCCGACCTGTCAGAGAACAGCGATTCCGAAAATTCCAGCTGCAGAGTGCAGGATTCATCCTCGGATTCAGGATCAAAGAGACAGCTGAAACAGCGTTACACTTCAAAGAGGCCATTGGACTGTGAGGTTCACCCCTCCCATAGAGGCGGGGAACCTTCGCCTAACCAATTAGGAGAGAGCAAGACTCAGAAAACGGGAAAAACTTCTCCATCTGTTTCCCCTAGTGCATCCTTTAACGGAGCATTCAGGAACACAGATGCACCGGAGTCTGGTGCTCTTGTTACTGGTGGGAAATCAGAAGAGAAAGGCGATGGAGGGATGACAGAAATAGAGGACAGGAGCGAGGGGGCGTCTCGAGAGGACTCGGAGGCCGTGTCTGCACTTTTGGCGTCCCAAGAGAGTGAGCAGCTGGTCTCCATGGAAGCCACATGTGTGCTGCTACACGCATCACCTCTGGAGTGTGAAGGAGCAGAGGCTGAGCACGAGATGTCGACGAATGATTCAGAGGTCAAAGGGTCAGAGTTCACCCACGCAGAGCCTAGGGGGTCAGAGTTAAACCAATCAGAGGTCAGGAGGTCAGAATTTCCCCATTCTGAAGCCAGCAGTGACAATGCAGTGCCAGTAAAAGAGGAGCCTAGAGGACCACCGCCTTGTTCTCCAGTCATACCTTGCAACAAAGAGGAGGATGTGGATTCTAAACAGAGTTGTTCTCCAGCAACTGTGAATGCAGAATATGGACCTGTAACTTCCTTGGAAGCTACCCACAAGCCTAGTGTGCCCACCAGTCCTTGCTCCTCTCCTGAGATCATATTTAAGCCTCAGACTGTACGGGAGACGTCCAGGCAGAAGCAGAGTGCATCTCTAGAGATTGGCCTGTTGAAGGATGCTGCTCCTTTGGCTAAATCTATGGACAGAACTCTTAGCGGCCTTAAAATGGCACCCAATCCCAAAGTGACCTGCTCCACAACTCCAGTCCTAATTCAGACCCCTTCTCCAACCCCAAACCGATCCAGAACCCCAACACATTCTCCTTCCCGTACGCTTAATCGCACTCCCACTCCTGACAAGTCCAACAAAAGTCCCCTCATTGTGGGCAGGAAGGAGCCCTTCACTATCTACAGAGACCCTGCACTAATCAGGACAGAGCTTGAGGCCCACTCCACCTACATTCAGCCCCCTCACACGCCCCCAAACCCCAAACACCACCTGAAGACACCTTCTCCCTCCTCCAGCTCTCCCAGCCTTACCCCAGCTTCCTCCCATAGCAAGCTACTGAGTCCCTCCCCTCACCCTGCACACCTCTCACCCATTCCCCTCCACTCCCAGCCTCCCCTCTGCTCCCTGAGCACACCCCACTCAACCATCCCTCATCCGCACCTCCTCCCGTCCCTCCTGCCTCCTGCACTCTTGTCTGGACATCCTCGTATCGGAGCCCTGGGACTTCCCCATCATCCTTTGGCCCTTCCAGGTAACCTGTCTCTCCTGGGCCAGACCTCTGGTGCAGCTCCTCTGGCACCTCTTGGTCTCTATCCCCTCCTGTGGCCTCCTTTCCCCAACGGAGCCCATAGCTACCCTGGATTGGGCCTGCAAGCATCCAAATGGACACACCCAGATGGTGCTGGCATCTCTGACAGCAGCGTGAGGAGTGTAAGTGTCCTCACACAATTCTAGCATGCACATCCCAGATTCTGGAGTCAGTTAAGATATTAAGCCCATTAAGAGCTGTGGCAGTTTGTTGCTCTGACATATAAAGAGCTTGTGAGGAACTGGGTTTGAGGGCTCCTATGACTCCTGTGGGTGACACGGTGGCTCAGTAGGTAGCCAGAAGGCCTTTCGGTGTGGTGTTTGCATGTTTTCTCAGAGTTCCCCCCACGATCCACAGACATGAAGGATAGGTGAATTGGACACTGAATTATCTGTAGATGTGAGTTGGATGTCTCTGTGTGTTTGCCCTGTGATGGTCTGCCCATCAATCCTGGGTGTTTCTCTGCCTTCATTGGCATCCCAGCAACCCTACATGGATATAGGCGGATCATAGACAGTCATAGCAATTTTTTTTAAAAATTAACACTATAGTGGATTTTTAAAAGGAATGTTTACCCAAAAATGAAAATTTTGTCATTAATTACCCACATGTCTTTCCAAACCTGTAAGACCTTTTTTCATCTTCGGGAAACAAATTAAGATATTTTTGATGAAATGTGAGAGCTTTCTGACCCTGCATAGACAGAAACGCAACTGACACATTCAAGGCCATGAAAGGTAGAAAGGACATCATTAAAATATTTAATGTGACATTAGTTGTTCAGCTGTAATTTTATAAAGCTACAAGAATACTTTTTGTGCGCAAAGGAAACAGAAATAACAATTTTATTCAACAGTTGTTCTCTTCCGCAACAGTAACACGATGCATGCTTGTGGTGCTGCTGATGGAGGAGCCAGTGTTCTGACGTAGAATACATATGCGCTGTGGCTTGTTTTCAAGCAGAGGAATGCACACCCATGTGTCGTGGTACTGTCGTGATGGCGGTGGACACTGATGCGGAAAAGAAAAATTGTTGAATAAAGTTGTTGTTTTTTTGTTTTCTTTGCACACAAAAAATATTCTCGTAGCTTCATAAAATTACGTTTGAACCACTGATGTCACATGGGTTATTTTAAAGGGGTCATATGATGCGATTTCAAATTTTCCTTTCTCTTTGGAGTGTTACAAGCTCTTGGTGCACAAAGAAGATCTGTAAAGTTGCAAAGACTAAAGTCTCAAATCCAAAGAGATATTCTTTTATAAAAGTTAAGACTTGTCCACGCCCTCCTAAAATAACATAGGAGGGCGTAACACCGCCCAAATGTTCACGCAAAGAATGAAGACGTAACTTTTATTCTTGCTGTAGTATTGTTGCCGCCGGCACCATGTTGTGGCGATGCTGTGTTTCATTGTGAAAGCTAAACTACTTTGTTTGGCCTTCCAAAAGAGGACGATATCCGCTTCGTCATGCCTAGAGCTGATCCGTGCTGGTCGCTGAGGAAATACATCAACTTCGCGCTGTGGATCGCCGGATCGGCTTTCACCGTGGACGAAGCGGAGTCCAGCCCGGGGTCGTCACATGTGGTTGACTCAAGCCCGCCGGCCTCCGCTCACTCAAGCCGGTGTGTGTTTCGTTGTGAAAGCGAAACTACTTTGATTGGCCTTCCAAACGAGGACACAACTAAAAATCAGTGGTTAAGTTGTATTTACAACACTGCTCCAGAACAGTTCAACCCAAATATTCAGATGTTTGCAGCACATTTTATGGAGGACTGTTTCCTGAACCTGCAGAGTAGCCTACGATGCGTCTGTGCTCAAAGGCTGTTTCTATGAAGTGGGGCAGTTCCAACTTTGCAAGGACAGTCTGGCGCTTCTGACTCACAGCCTGTAAGTATGTTTTTTATATTTAAAGAATTTGCCACTGATGATTCAAACGCGAGTTTTGAGCAGTGTAGAGTAGCGCTTGTTGTTTGTCATTTCTCCGATCACAAATGCAGACATGGTTTTATGTTTACGTCGCGCAATACACAATGCAACGTGTAAAAACACAGTATAAGTCATTATAATCAGTAATTATGTGCCCACTGGATGCAACAAATGCCTCATTTGTAATGGGTTTTATTAGTTTTGTCTAGTTAATTAATTCGTTTTGATGTTCCGGGACACACGGAAACACAGTATTCCGTCACACGCTTGAGGTATTCAGCCAATCACAACACACTGCATAGCTGGCCAATCAGTGTATACCTTGCTTTTCAGAACGATGAGCTTTGTAAAAATCGGCGTGTTTCAGAAAGGCGGGGCATAGAGAAGAAACATAATTTAATGATGTCCTTACTATCTTTCTGGGCCTTGAATGTGGCAGTTGCGTTGCTGTCTATGCAGGGTCTGAAAGCTCTCGGGTTTCATTAAAAAGTCATCTTAATTTGTGTTTTGAAGATGAACAAATGTCTTACAGGTTTGGGACGATATGAGGGTAATTAATGACAGAATTTTCATTTTTGTGTGAACTATCCTTTCAAGTCTTTTCAAGTCAAAATAGGTTGTAAGCACTCCAACAGGTTGTATTGGTAGCACATGCTTTGTGTTATTCATGGCGTTGTTATGTATACAGATTATGATAATTGTGTAGTTGTTATGGTACTTATGAGATCATAGCTAAACCTCATATTGTCAGGGAGAAGTCTAGACGAAGCAGAGCATATCCCCTGAGGTGTGCATACTGGAAGAGAGCTCCCTTTCTGCTAATTCTGCTGGAGATATAGTGGGTATTATGCTGGCTCCTCTGGATTTTATAAGGATGTCATGCAAGTCAGTGACGATTGTGTAATATTGTCTGGTTTAGTTTTTAAGCCAAGACAAAGCATCAAGAGGCAGGTTATGGTATTATGGACGTATATTGCAGTGGGTTGTTTGAATTGTGACAGGCTGAATAGAGATGGACAGGAGACTAGGGAACAAGAAAATAAAAAAGAAAGCTACCGCAAGCAATGAAAAGAATGATGAACTAAAAGAAAGTCATCCAGGCAGCAGACTCTCCCCCCCTTTATTTTATTCATATGCTATCATGAGGACATCCTTGAGTTGTCTGTTAACCACTATTCATCTTTATGTGTACTATGGAAATAGGCCTAAACAAGATTGTGTTTCTCAATGTGTGTGAGAGTGTACACACAAAGAATTCTCTTGTATTGGAAGGGATTGACTTATGTCCTTACACACTGTTTAATTTTATTTCTAATTTTATTTCATATTATCTCTCTAAGCTTTGATGTCCTTTGATAGATAGAGATTAATCTCTATATCAAACCAAAACAGGTCCTATAAATTTGTATGAAACACTGTATGTTTGTCTGTGTGGTAACAGAACACCCCAAGCCCATGGATTTCTCAGCCCACCACTGTTACTAATGCAGACAGTCAAGGGTTGCAACCCCCACTACCCATCCGACCCTCCAGTGCGGACCCTCAGAGAGTGTCTAGAAACACTCAACATTGCACACCCTCCTCCAAAACCACAGAGTAAGTTTTCGGCTAACTCCTACACACTTTTGCCACTTTATATAATTGTTGTGCCTTAAATAACACAACATTGTTGCTTTGTAAAGGACTGACAGATGTTGCTGTGTGTTATTTTCTATAACTGCTTATTGACAACTACACTTTCATATCACTTCACCATATTCTTTACAAACTAGTAATGGTAGTCTAAAACGAGACCTGACCGTTAAATTATTAAAACTCACATTACCAACCTGGGGTGTGCATTAACTGTGTGCATTCATTTTGAATTAATTTCCTATGGTCCACTGTTAATTATATCTTACTTATCAGACATACTGACAAGCTCTCTTCCACATTCATTCCTGCTGTTTTTGTTTCTAGAGAGCTGGATAGAAGAGCTGTCACTGAGAGCACACTCATCTACACTCACCTCAAGTCTGAACAGGAGCGTCCCCGCACAGCAGCACGCAAAAATGGGCAGACTTACTGCCCAGTCGCCCTTGAGTCGTCCCCAAGTCGAACCAAACAGCCACTTGTTTTTGATCTCACAGGAGAGAGACCTAACCGCTACCAGGAAGAAAACTGCCGTGTTCTTCAGGAGAGCAGTGAGGTGGCACCGTTCACTGCTAAACTGTGCTCAGATAGGGAACCACGATACCCTAGAAACCCCACATCTGCCAAGGAGAGGGAGAGAGAGATGGACAGAGACCGAGACTTAGAAAGAGAGAGAGATGTGCATGCATTCAGACACATTCTACCACCCCGGCCGCAGTCGGCCCATCCCACCCCAACCCTCACTCCGAGCAGCTACTATGCCTCTCTGTCTAACAGCGTGGAGAACAAGCCTCCACAGCGCAGAGTGCCAGCCAGCAAAGAACTCTACGATAGGCTCAGTGCCAGCAACACAGTTGCCCCCGTCTTAACTTCCTCCAGCTCGCAGGTCTCAATGAGAGCCAGACCTCCGCCTCTTGTTAAACACCACCATGAGAAAGAAGAAGGTCTGCTGGGAAAGATCTCAGAGCAGCTGGCTCATAAAGCATCTTCCATGGAAGCAGTAGAGGTAGCGGCTGTGGAGAGAAGGGGGCCAGGCTCTTCTCTCATCTCTGTCTCCTCTTCTCCACGCAACGTGCCTTTACTCCACCGTGCGCCTATTTTTCACCCTCCGGCACCAACCATAGTGGTTTCAAAAGACTCTGGACATGGCAGATTGTCCCCGCCTACTCTCACACCCATCCAGCCAATGAGCTTGCCAGGAAAAGCTCAGAAGCAACAGAGGCCACCCACCTTGTTGCCTGAACTCAAACATGTCGCCTTAGATGGGAAAAGACTTGTACCAGAGAAAGAAACAATGCCATTACAAGCCTACGATACCCAATGGGGTGGAGTCATGTATGGCAGAGAGAAATTGGGTGGTGGACACACAACAAATGGAGGTGTAGTCAAACCACAGTCAGCCACTGCGTCAGTCATTGTACGTCCAACAAACCACACACATACAACAATAAGTTACACAGTGTCTGACAGCTCAGTTTCCCAGATGCAGTGTGGCCACATAAGACCATTGGAAAGTTGGTCCAACCCACACTCAAAAGAGAGCAGTGTTCAGCATAAGAGAGGTGTCCTGTGGACCCCCCTGGATACTGTTCACCCCATCAACCTGACAGCTCAAAAGGGAGATCTTAATGCACCAATAAACATGACAACTAAACCTATTAACACAGCTCAACCCTTAACAAATATGAATGTTGCACGCTGTAGGATAGACCTAATCGCAGAACACTGCAAGAGGAGAGAGATTGGGGCTGTTCCACCGAAGATGGAGTCCTCTCTCACTGCTTTTTGCACTTCTAGAGACTTCCCTCATCTGAAGAAACACAGAGCTGGACTAGCTATTGCTGAATCTAGACATAACACACATACAATTCAGCCTCAACACACTACACATCCTTCAAACGCTATGAAACATTCCTCTCACCTCTCAAATAGCAGGTGTGGGTCTTGCACTACTCTCACTACACACCCTGTGTGTTCTGCACATGCTTCAGGAAGAGAAAAAGAGCCTGTATTCAACACTAGTTCTGAATGTCTCCGACTGGTATCTGGGACTTCCAGCCCTGTGCCGACAACCAAACAAGGTTTACTAACCAATGAGCAGGCACCTGCTTCGGCCATAACCAACCAATCTCAATCTGGTCAGAACAACTACCATAAACTGAAAAAAGCCTGGCTGACCCGCCATTCTGAGCAAGACCGAGGCAGCACAGTCTCCCAATCAGTAGACGGCACTAAGACAGCTGTAACTTTGACCAGCACAAGCAACTCTGTGCCAATCAAACAGAAAGTTAACGGACTGGTGGATAATGGGTTCAGTCAGGAGGATAAAGATCCCTCCCTAGACAGCAGAAAGTCCAAAATATTGAACAAGAAGACTCAAGAGAACAGGAATTCTGGTAGTAATGCTCTAAGTTTCAATTCAGAGGACAAAACATCTGTCATAGCTGATGAGAAACCAGTGACAGTGGGCAAAAAGTCTTCCTTAGAAGAGGTTAAACCTGTCTTGGACAGAAACGGCAAGCTGGAGGGTAAGGACAAGAAATCTTTTGAAAAACGATCAACCCCGGTTCGTATGAAGCCTGAGAGGGAGAAACGAGGCGAGAAACGGCCATTAGAGTCCAGCGGTGACAGCGAGAGTGGAGGAGACTCCGGCAATGAAAGTGAGGGTGGTGGATCAGGAAGGAGGTTTAAACGACAGCCCAAGTCCTCTTTTAAAATCATACAGAATGACCACCAGAAGAAGAAGGTAGAGGAGGAAGAAGAGGAAGAGGCCAAACCCAATGAAACTCTGCAAAGTGCAAAGGATAAGCCTCAACAGAGACTCGCTAACAGCAGTGAGTTTTTCCACCTGTTTAAATGCTGATGTGGTTTTAGACCCAAAGATAATGTTAATAATTAGAACATCGAAACATTGTCATTGGTATTAACGAGAGAATTCCACAGAGAATGAGTGTCAATTATATTTTGTGTCAAATATAGTCAGTATGTTTATATTGTTTTATACTGGCTTTTTCACTTTCTTCTTTTCCATTTTTTAGTGCTTCTTTTTTTCTATCAAATGTTTTAGTGTCGAGTCATCTCAAACCTGATTGGTCTTTATAGAAGATTATTCTCCAATGCCTAGGAAATATGATTAGGAAAATAATGTACCTTTGCAGTATTCAGTGTTTTGTCCGATAGCAGCTATGTTTAAGCAAGATTGACTGGCTGAATAATTATGCATACTGTGTGTTTCTGCCAAAATGTAATTGAGTATCAGTTTCACCATGGCATTCAGAATGAAAGAATGAAAGCCATGACAATTCAAATCATGCATATTCAAACTAACGCTGAGATACAAATGTGTACTTTGCTCAGCTATGTTATTTCCGTCTCAGATGGCATCCCTCAATCTGTGCTGAAAGACTGGAGGAAGGTGAGGAAGCTTAAGCAAACTGGAGAAGCGTTCTTACAAGACGTCTCGTGTGCAGAGATCGGGACCAACGTGCAGAAGTGCAGAGAGTGTCGCTTGGATCGCTCACGTAAATCTCAGGAGCCTGCCATCTCACCCGTCTTCTGCCGATTTTACTACTTCCGACGGTCAGTCTTTTATACTGTTGGCACTGTTCTTGGACAAATGTGAACTCCCTGTGATGCACTTCATTTGGGGTTTATTTGGGTCATCATTGGTGCAATATTTACTCAATTCTCATGAAGTACTGCGGAGTCCGACTTTAATGATATGCACTCAAGTTTGTTTAAAACATGATAATCATATCCATGATTTGCACATGTTTAATGGAAGTAAGAACATCTGAACTATTGTCTTTTTAAAATCCAATTGCATCATCAGTCAGCACAATTTATACATACACTAATTCTTTCCCCATTCTCTTCAGTCTGTCGTACAGTAAGAACGGCGTTATCCGTGTGAATGGGTTTTCGGTGTCTGAGCAGACAGATGAGGAGGCGGTTACGGTGTGGACGGGAAGCTCAGAGGACGAGGAAAGCAAGAAGATGAGAAAGATGGACCTTGAGACATCAAAATCCATCCTTGCACTCATCGGAGACAAGTTTTGCCAGCTCATAAAGACGGAGGACACTGCTTTCACCTGGGTCAAGAAAGACAGTATGTTTGTCTGGAATGACGGATACACAAAGTCTCTTATTCCTTGTCATTTTGTCTTTTTCACCTTGGCCTGCTGTCTTCTTTCTCTTTCCCTTTCTCCAGCTCAGATCATGTGGAAGCGAGCAGTTAGAGGTGTGAGGGAGATGTGTGACGCGTGTGAGGCCACTCTTTTCAACATGCACTGGGCTTGTCATAAATGTGGCTTTGTGGTTTGCATGGACTGCTATAAAGCCAGAGAGAAGAAGAAAGCCAAAGGTCAGTTGAAAATGCATCATGGATTTTTCTATTTATTTTAAACTAATTTACCTATAGGATGCCCTTTTCTTTTCACCTCTCTGGAAAAAGCCAGCTTAGACTTTCCATTCTGGTTCAAGGTGGTTTAGACTAGTTTGTTTTGGTGTAGCATGTTAAAAAATTAGTGGTTATTGTTTGTCGACCAACATGGTCTTGCTAACAGGATTCCCATGGTCATGGAAAATATGGAAAAATCAAGAAATTTTAAAATTGTGATTTTCAGGATTAAAAAGGTGATGGAAATTGTTTTTATAAAAAAATTAATTTACATTAAAATATAAAATGTAAATCTAAATTGATCAAATCTAATTTCTATAGTCACTATAATTTTTATTTTAAAATATTATCAAATTTCTCTTTGTGAGTGCAATCTATATAAAACAATTTTTAAATCCTTTCCACAAAATAGTGGAATAGTGGAAAACTCAAGAAAAAGTAAAAACTTCACTGATCAAAAGACGTGGGAGACCTGTTTTCAGTTTTAATGGTTAAGCTAGTTAAGCTAAAAAGCCATATGGGGACACCAGCATCCAAAACAAACATATGCTGTTTTTTTCAGCAGTTTTTTTTTTGTCTGTTTCTCTTTCCGACAATTTGTATGTTTTGTCATTCAGATAAGGAACTGTATGCCTGGGTCCGATGCGTAAAGAACCAGCCACATGACTTCAAGAACTTAATGCCTACTCAGATTGTCCCTGAAACAGGTAAGCATAGGAAAAGGTTTCTGTACTTATATGTATCTAAACATCACATCCGGTTTTGTGTCATCTTTGACTGTGTACCTGATAGTAAAAGTAGTGCAATGCCATCTTTTCCTAAGTATTGGTGGACATGCAGAGGTCTGTGCACTCAATGAGTGAAAAGTTTGGAATCCCATCCCATTGTTCCTGCACTGACAGCAAAACCCACAACCCCAGCACAGCCACTACCAATGGACTCTCACCAGTAAGATGCCAACTTCACATTATGTATTGGCTTATTCATGTCCTTGCAAGTTTAGAGTTCCACTTTGCATTTACATTTATGCATTTGGCAGAAGCTTTTATCCAAAGCGACTTAGATTGCATTCAAAGTATACAGTTTATTAGTACATAAATTACCTGGTAATCAAAACCATATCTTTGGCATTGGTAACACAATGCTCTACTGCATCGTGTCCAAAGCTGCTCCTGGAGGGCCAGTGTCCTGCAGAGTTTAGCTCCAAACCTAATTAAACACACCTGAACCAGCTAATCAAGGTCTTCAAACACACTAGAAACTACCAGGCAAGTGTGTTAGAGCTAAAATCTAGCTACAAGAATGTTTAGATGCATGTGAAGTTGAATAGTTGAATGAATAACTTTTTATGAAAGAGTTTTTTGGTGTGACATCAGCTTTCAGACACGGATCAGAGTTACTTGAAGAGCCGGCAGATCCCAGATCAGCAGAAGAACTTACATGTCACAGTGAAAGCGCACACTGAGAAAAGAGGTAAGGAATGTCCTACACAAACAATCTAAATCAAACACATCATTCATCCATTCTGCACTTATATCTCTTTCATTTAAATATAGTCCACAACAAGCAATGCACAATAAGACGCTTTATTGGTTGTTTGTATTTTTTCACAACTAGTGCTGTTAAAATTAATTATACATTTTTTCCAGTTTAACGGCGTAAAACATGTTGTCAGGCTACATGTCAGTAAAAATAAATGTTCCTGTCCTGTCAGCTCTTATGCTGTGCTTGTAGCACGTAGCGCATGCTCTTCAATTGCACACACAAATAGGGCGACACACGCTGTAGTCTGTATTATTTTGTATTAAAGCACAAATGAAACTACGAGCATGCGTGTCAGATCAGCTTCACGTTCAGCAGCGGCAGCTCTTAAAGTAATAGCAGCCAAATAACCTAATATCCCAGCTGCTGTGATGTCTGTTAATCGAAGAAGAAAAGAAAAAAGAAGAGATAAATAACTTTTGAAGCTTTAAGGATTCATCTATATTTAAGTTATAATTTAGTGTTTAACCAACTTTATTCAATTTCTGTATATACTTGCTGAAGGGTAAATATGACATTTATTATAATGGGTTTATGTGAAGATTGTTTTAAGTTCACTTAAGTTAGAAGTTGTTATTTTTTTTAAAGTCTAATAAATGTTAAAAGTGATAGCTCTCATTTATACCGTGACGTTAATATAGTCAACATTACATATTACATGGTTAAATATTAGGGGGGGAAAAGAATTTCATGGAGACATCAGTATTGGTATCAGTGATACTCACCTGTCATAAAAAAGAGATGCCATTAAACAAATATAAATAATTAGGGCTGTCAATCGATTAACATTTTTTTTTCTGATTAATCACATCCTTTTTCTGTGATTAATCACGATTAATCGCACACTTCATGAAATTAAGCATAGACCATTTATCTTGTTTCAAATGTTTATTTTGTCATCATTGGCTGTGTACAGCAAAGTAAACCAAAACATTGAAGGGTGATTCTCAAAAATCTCAGCTTTTTTCAAGATAAATTTAGATGACTTTCCAAAAAAGGACACTTAGAAACTCCAAAAGGACACCAAAGAACCAAATGATATAAGGAGCCCATATAAGCACATATGAAAGGAAAAAAAATCTGAATTTTATAGTATGTGTACAGTGTAACACCAATGAGCTTTTTTACATTTTAGAGAAGCCAAGTTGCGATACCGAACAGGACCACATGGAGATGCCAAAAAAAAACCTAAACTAACTGCCTGCTGACTGCATGTATATATCTACCACAGTACACGGATCCGTTCCGTATAACTAAACACAGCAACATAAACATGACAAATCAAAACTTTATCGTGAATGTGTGTGGAAACAACGTGAATGTACAGAAATGTCTGTGCCTGTGCATAAATACAATGTGCGATCAGTGCGTCAAGAGCACTCATACACGCATTATTATAACGGACTCACGCGTTCTTACTATACTGTACGACTCCTGTATGCCACCGCAATCGTCTTTACCTTGATTGCAGTCTTCATCCATCAAAACTTTACTAGCGAGACTGGTTATCCAGTCGAGAAACCGTAGCTTGCGTCTCATCTGGCCATACAGCGGTGGGATGTATTGACAATCCGTTCAGTCTGTACTTCACACAGCGTGTGTGAAGCGTGAGGGCTCGCGCACTTCAGAGACAATCACAGAATATGACAGAGCTCGTGTTTTGAAGCGAAACACACTGGAATTAATAATTCACTGAAAACGCAACACGAGTCTCTGTTCTCTCTGCAATCTCTGATGTAATCAGCCTGGTTTCCTTTATATTAGCACTGTTTTGGATGGACTGTTTGAATGCATTCGCTTACTGGATCATTGGACTGAAAACTTTCCCGGAGTTTAGCAGCTTAAAATGATCTAATCACAAGCAGAGTAGCAACATTGGGTTAAAGGGTTAGAATAGAAATTGTGCTTCAGTAATTTTGCGTTAAATTATTTTAACGCATTAAGGATTGTAAAATTAATTGCATGCGTTAACGCGTTAACGATGACAGCCCTATTAAAAATATACTGTTTCTACATTAATTTGAAGATTGAATGTGAAATTATTGCAATATAAATGTGTACTTAAAAACTTTCATATTAGGTGGGATTAATCGTGATTAATTAGTTCATTTTTTTAATTAATTGACAGCACTATTCACAACATGAAGGTAGCCCTGCCTACCATGAAATCTCATTGGTCCAAAATATGTCCTCCACATAGTGTATTAAACCAAATGTGTTGTGTGTAGCTGTGTTTCTGTCACTTTATTTTTGCCATTGGTAATTTCCCATTTTGCCTGGTTTTGACACAATTCTGGCTGATTCTGTGTACTTTCTGAATAAAATGCTCTTGACGTGTTGTTTCTTCTTATTTACAGAGAAGGCAAGGTGTGATGGTATGGAAGCTCACAGTAGGAAGTCCACAAGCCCCGAACTAGGATCAACATTGCGTGACCTTTTGACCTCCACAGCTGGAAAGTTGCGTCTCGGGGCCACTGGAGGTGCCTTTGCACCAGTTTACAACTTGTCTGAACAGGTTAGAGTTATAAAGATTGGTAAATACAAGAATATAAGATGATGATAACTAAACTAGGTGCATGACTTGTAACAAACTCTATTCATGCTTCATTCTTTAGGTAGCCCAAAACACTCATGTGCCCAACATCCTGGATGACATTATTGCTTCTGTAGTAGAAAATAAGATTCCCGCTACAAAGATGGCCCGGGTGGGGCTGAATCAGGATTCGCTGCCAGAAGGGGAGGTGGGGCATCAGCCAGAGGGTGTGAAGCTTGATGAAAGCCCATTGGCTGATCCCCACGCCATTGTCCCTCACGATTGGCTAGGAAACCACCGGCTGCTTTGGCTCAAAGATCATCGTCAGCAAGGCAACCAAAGACTGTTCAAAGAGAACTGGACACAAGAGCAGGTTTGTAATGCTCACGCTAGTGGAGTATTAACTATATCTTTACAGATACTGGGTGAAAAGGAAATGAACTCATAAGAGAATTTACAGTGAATTACAGTTTTACTTTCTGTAAAAATTAGGATTGACAGGATGAAACCTCTTGGGATTTAATTACTTAAAAGTAACCACTGATTTTGATTATTTTAAACTAAGACATTCAAAGTGGCTTCTTGTATGAAAACACGATGTAAAAAGAATCTTCATATTGTATGCTTCTGAAGCTGAAGTTGGTGCAATGTCTCTTTAGCCAGTGCTGGTGTCCGGATTGCACAAGAGTTTGAATGCTAATCTGTGGAAGCCTGAGCACTTCAGCCGTGAGTTCTCCAGCCTTCATAGTGACCTCTACAATTGCAGAGATGGGAGCGTCACAAACTCCAATGTCAAGGAGTTCTGGGATGGTTTTGAAGATGTGTCTAGTGAGTGATTAAGTACTTGTAATTCTATTCTAATTTGCTGAATATTATTTTGCTGGTTGACTCTGTGGACTAAATGTTATTTGCATTCTTGTGTATGTGACCCACAGAGAGACCTAAATCTGATAAAGGGGAGTCAGTGGTGTATAGATTAAAAGACTGGCCATCAGGGGAGGAGTTTTTGGCCCTCATGCCTGCCAGGTATTGCTGCCCTTGGAAACATTTGAAGCATATGTTGTCTTTCAGACCTCACTAGAATTTACATAGAATACCACTTTGTACTGCTAATGCTTCCTCGATTTGAATATACTTTCACCAGTATTTGAATAAACCTCTTCTCAAGCTTGGAACTTAGAAATACAGTAAAAGAGTACAAGAAGTTCCAGAAATAAAGACACGTAAATTTCTCCATAGAGAAATAGATTTCTAGTGATAAGTGTCTTCCAATTAATGAAAAATGCAGAATTGCTTTTTATTTTACACATACGTCCATCAGATTCTACATTATTTCTTGATTTGAAAATTAAAATCACAAAAAAAATTAAAAATCACAATCACAAAAAAAATTTAAATCACAAAAAAAAACAAGAATTCACTATAAATGAGTGCTTAAATTGTATTAAGCCATCAAGTCACCTTAAACCACACAATTATAAAGTAAACACCATTGTACTCATTATTATAATAAGTTTAATGCTATTCTACATTTTCATTTTTAAAAAATCACATTGCTTTTATGGGGTGTAATGAGGTTTTACTGATATTTTTGAGACAAAGGAATTTGATGATGTAATGCTTTCACCCACCTCAGATATCATGATGTGATGAAGTCTTTGCCGGTACCAGAGTACACAGACCCAGAGGCACATCTGAACCTGGCCTCACATCTGCCCTCCTTCTTCATTCGACCTGACCTTGGTCCTCGCCTCTGCTGCGCCCACGGTATTCTTTCTTTCCTGTACTTACTGACAGTGCTGTTGTGCTCTTTGTTATGCAATGGACCTTATGCTCCAGTGTTTGTTCAGGTGTAACAACATGCCCAGAACAAGACTTCGGGACCAGCAATCTACATGTTGAAATCTCAGACTCCATGAGTATTCTGGTATATGTCGGGGTGGCCAAAGGAAACGGAGCCTCATCCAAAGCTGGTACTCGTACGTAAACATGATATTGTGGCATTGATGTTTTCCTCTAAAATATTTATTTTGCCTTAGTAGGTTTGCATATACATTATTTAACAGTAAAATTAGAGAGGTGGATCTGGATGCAAAGACATTCTGTGTATGGATTTTGAAAATAGGATGACTCAACAGTCAATAGTTTTACATTAATACATTCATTGACTTTGTGTGAGATCATTGCTGCCATAATGCCTCTTTTAAAGCTATTTGAATGTTGATTAATGGAAATAAAAATGTTTTTTTGTTTACTAGACTCAGGCTTGAGATTTGCCACTCAGCAGTATTCTTGGAAATTGCTGAAATAAAAAATGTATTGGTGTCCTTTAAAATGCCACCATAAGAACTTTTATGGAACATTGTGAGCAATAATTTGTGTGTAAGAGTGCATTAATTTGGCTGTCAACCCCTTTGTGATAGGGGTACTAAAGCTCTTGGAAGGAGAAGTTCTGGATGAGAGTGTAAAGAAACGACTGAAAGACCCTAAAGAGACGCCAGGTGCTCTGTGGCACATCTACATGAGTAAAGACCTAAAAAAGATCCAGGAGTTTCTACAAAAGGTACTGCACTTCTTGATCATGTAAAGCATATGAGCTTATTTAATTGCTGGTTAGGGATGAGTTGTCCGATATAGCGCTGGTTCAGTATTGTGTGCCACAAGGCTCTGTCTTGTGCCCATTGTTGTTCTCGCTGGCGATGCTCCTAAAACCATCCATTAGCTTTATATTTCATCTAGATTAAATTAGTTCACTAAGCACGTATTGCTGTTTTATTAGACCCCCCCCCCCCCACACCATCAATGAGAATATGATATTTATGCTTCTGTGTGTTTGCAGATCGCTGCTGAGCAGCAGGCTGAAGCGGATCCAGAGGCAGACTCTGACTCAGAGTGGGACGGTGATTCCGACCCCCTGCGTGAAGGCGGCTGGTATCTGAGCCCCAGGCTGAGGCAGAAGCTACAGGATGAATATGGCATAGAGAGCTGCACACTCCTCCAGTTCCATGGAGATGCTATCATCATCCCTGCTGGAGCTCTGCACCAGGTACATTACCGCACTCACATTACCAGCTACATCCTCCTAAAGCAATCCGTCTTGGGCTCTTGGGAAGGATGACTGCATTCCTAAAGCTGTCACTCCACCAGGTGTTCAGTATTCAGTATTTATGCATGCTGTGTGTTTTTAGGTGATGAATCTGCACAGTTGCATCCAAGTGAATGTGGATTTTGTGTCCCCTGAACATGCGCACAACTCCTATTATCTAACCCAAGAGCTCCGCCCTCTCAAAGACCAAATGAACTATGAAGACAAACTCCAGGTACCTCCATCTACCTACTGTGACCTGTTTTGTTGATCATTTAGTTTCCATTTCTGCTGCATCATGCTGGTAACCCTACCCACAGTGCAATCTCATTGGCCCAAAATCACGCTTCACATAACATTACTTTCTGATTTGTTGTGTGGCATTGTGTCTCACAGCATTTTTACTTTACTCTCTGGAATAAAGGCTGGATACACCAGTCTTTTGACTCGATTTACAGTCTGTAGGAGTCACAGAAAATTGCATAGTGTATGATGGACACAGACTTTAATTTTCTAGCTTCAGACTATGATTTCATCCTGTCGGAGGATATCACATGTTTGATATTTTGCACTGATTTTAGAACACATTGTTTTCAGTTCTCCTGCGTCTGCTAACAATGAGACACATGTGGAGGCTTGCAATTTTGTTGTGCTTAGAGCTATTTGAACATCTGGTAGTGTGTGAACCTCAATCGTTTAGTGTATAATTCCCATTTTTTCCCGCTCTAGCCATTTAAAAAGTCGACAAGTGTAAGATGCCTAGTGTTTTAAATTCTGTTCAGATTTTAAGTCGTATAGTGTATTCCAGTTTTTTTGTGATAAGGCATGATGTTGCAAAAATTGCTATTGCAGTTTATATTCCTTTAAGTTGATACTATAATGTTTTATTGTAATCCCAAGTGTAATTAGGCATGAGCCAGATCTGTAAGTAAAATCTTTTCATCCCTCTTGATTGTTCAGGTGAAGAACATCTTTTATCACTCTGTGAAAGATGCTGTAGCCACACTGAGGAACCATTTGAAGGAGAAGAACACAGACGATGGGAAACAGGAGGAGTCCTGACAATGCATCTCCTCCTCCTCTGTCCAAACCCTTGGAGCATAAAGACAATCCCAGGATTCTCCAGCAAGAAATCTCTTAGATGTGATTCTAACAAAATGGGCCACTCTGCAAGATTCTGTGACTTCCTCTATGATGTCACTGTCTTCTCTTTGATTTTATTCTCTTAGTTTGAACTTCCCCATCATGTCTTCCTGCACGGACAGGAAGCGTAGTAAGGGGTGGAGGCACAACAAACGGAGATAAAAGTAGTACACTGTGCTCTCCAAACAGGTGCAATGAACTTCAAAGCCCATCACTTCCACTTGCCGCACATGCAGAAGACCATGGAAAACCTTTAGAAAGAGCGACACTGGCAAATACATGTTTTTCCAAAGGCGATAATGATTCACGACATGTTCTTTATTACTAGTTATTGCACTGCAAAGTGTTCAACATGTTGTCATGCTGTGTTTTGGACCGTTTTAGAGAGCAGTGATTCCAACACAATCATAGCAGCATTCCATCACATCAGCAGCTGCCAAATGGACAGGTTTTATTATGTTTAAGCAACATTAAATTATTTACAGTTTGGCAAATATTCACTGTGCAGAGGGTGAATATTAAAGAATTAGTTTATTCTGCGTTTGTTTAAAAAAAAAAAGATCTTGTGAAATTTTCAGCTGAAATGTAATATGTAAATAGCAGAATATACATATATAAATATATATTATGATTTTCTATAACATGGTGTGCTTTATTTGCTGTTTGTGTTGTTTGCTACTGTATGTACATTGAAGTTAAAGAGATGTTTTACATTTTCCATTAAAAATGGAATAGTCAATATTGATTTGTCGCTCATGCCTGTTTACGTGATCCATTCAAAGATTTAGTTGGTTTTCTAGGTTATTTAAAGGGATAGTTCACTCGAAATCGAAACTTCAATTCTTTTTTTTACTTAACCTGGTGTTGGTCAAATGCTATGCGCCCTCTCTTTTTTCAGACCACAAAAGGAGAAATGAATAGAAAATTGCCTGTGTATATTGTCTATATAATGGCTGTGAATTGTAACCAGCTTCAAGCGTTAACAGAAACGATGCAAAATATCAGTGTTCTGTGGGTGAAAACAACCCTGAATTTAACAACTTTGTGTTAATGAGACTATATTACCCATTGCGCATCTACAAAAACATCCAAAAGTGCATTTCACTTGATTCCCTTCACTTACACAAACACTTTCATAAAGTGTAAATGTAGTTTAACTACTATCACCTACTAGTAGCACATTTTACTTCTGTGATCGGGTGTGTTGAACAAGAAAAAGTCTTTCCTGATTTATTAATTTATTATTTTTATTAATGCATGTTTAGTAAGACTAGGAGCATGTATTTAAAATGTAATTGGGTACTTTGACCCAATATAGGCAGTTGATTCTACAGTAAACACAGTAAAGTCAAAAGTTGGAATAATTAAGATTTTTTTGTTTGGTTGTTTTTGAAAGAAGTTTCTTCAAGGCTGCATTTATTTGATAAAAAAACAAACTGCAGTAATATTGTGAAATATTACCATTTAAAAGAATGTTTTGTATTTGAATATATTCTAAAATGTAACATTTTTCTGACGCAAAGCTGCATTTTCAGCATCATTATTCCAGTATTAAGTGTCACATGATCCTTCAGAAAGAAACATTTCTTATTATTATTATTAATCTTAAAAAATGATTTTGTTGCTTAATATTTGTGGAAACCAAGACACCATCCAACAGTTCGGGTTAAGCAAGTTGAGCGTTACCATCACAGGAATGAATTACATTTTAAAATACATTAATATAAAAAAACTTGTTTTAAATAGTAATATTATTTCCCTTTTACTGTTGTACTATATCTTTGATCAAATAAATGCAGCCAGCATAAGAGACAATAGACCAAAAAAAATGTAATTCTCCAATCTTTTGAGTGGTGCTGTAGGTGGATGCAGGTCTAGCTGTCATTTGCCGTCTTCAGCAGCAGCTGGATCTCCTGCTGGAGGTCAGGAGGCACATGCAGGAGCTTCATGCCCAGCGGTGAAGGCTGATCTAGAGAAGCCGGAGGACTCTGATGCTCCTCATACAGGTCTCTCTTCAGACTAGCATTCTCCGCCTTCAGTTTCTCATGCTCCTCCAGCAACCGCTTGTTCTCCAGCAGCAGAACCGCCACAAGCTTCCACAGGTCAGCGATGGCAGTGCTCTGCTCTTCCAGCCGAGTCTTGTCGTCTTTGGCAGCCTTCCAGCCGAGTGGAGGACTTTGGAGGGCTGTTGGACTGGTGCAGTCTGTTATCAGGCTGACCAGGACCTTTTCTTTGAGTTTAGTCTGTTTGCGGCTCATCTTGATCAGTCGCTGCTGTTGGAGATGTCTATCTCTCTGCAGCTCTAAAGACAGTCGTACCTTGATAGAAAATGTGATAATGGTTCAAATGTTGGCTGTGCTTTTCTGAAAGTACAAATGTGTACTTTACATAAAAGAACAAGTGTTCCTTTTCATTCACAATAGTTATTACTGTAGGCAACATCCTTAAAGATGACAACAGCTGCCTGCAGGTTTTATGTATTATTTGACTGTTCAGATTAATTGAAAAATTAATAAACACAAATGCGATTTTAGAATACTCATTTTTTTCCCCTTTTCTCCATTAAGGCTTTTCAGGTTATGTTGATATGATGTTGATATTTACTAATAAACAACATTTTTGGTTAAAATACGGATTCTTACTTTGGTCACTTCAAAGTAGCATTTTACACCTGTACGTTACGTATTTGTACCAGGAAGCTGGACAGTTTTTTATTCAGCAAAGATGCATTATATTGATAAAAAAGGACAGTAAAAATTTTTTTTTACAAGGCATAAATGAATGAATGAATGCTGTTCTTTTGAACTTTCTATTCATCAAAGAATCCTAAAAAAATGTTTCAGATTCTTTTCAAGATTGATAATAAGAAATGTTTCTTGAGCAGCAGATCCAGACACTGAAGACTGGAGTAATGATACTGAAAAACAGAGCTTTTTGCATCACAGGAATAAATTACATTTGAAATCATATTGAAACAGAAAACAGTCATTTTAAATTGTAATAATATTCAAAACAATATTACTGTTTTACTGTTTCTGGTCAAATAAACGCACCTTTGGTGAGAATAAGAGACTTCCTTCAAACAAACAAAAAATAAGAAACGTTTCTTGAGCAGCAGATCCAGACACTGAAGACTGGAGTAATGATACTGAAAAACATAGCTTTTTGCATCACAGGAATAAATTACTGGTCAAATAAACGCACCTTTGGTGAGAATAAGAGACTTCCTTCAAACAAACAAAAAATTTCAGACACCAAACTTTTGAATGTCAGAATACATCTTTGCAATTCATGCACAATCTTTGTACTGTAAGTAGAATCTGAAACATATTTACAGCAATTTACCTTATCTAAATCCATTCTGTATATTTTTTCTTAAATTTGTCAGAATTTTTTTTTTTTAAACATTCTCCCGATTCCATTTTGGCCCTTTTAAAGGGGTCATATGACGTTGCTAAAGACCCATTGTAGGCTCTGCAGAACTGCAGGTTCAGGAAACAGTCCTCCATAAAATGCGTCACACAGCGTCACGCACTGCAGGCTTGAGAACTGCACGGCCGGCGGATTCAACGAAGGCAACCACATGTGACGACCCCGGGCTGGACTCCGCTACGTCCACAAGGGGTCATATGACGTTGCTAAAGACCCATTGTAGGCTCTGCAGAACTGCAGGTTCAGGAAACAGTCCTCCATAAAATGCGTCACACAGCGTCACGCACTGCGGGCTTGAGAACTGCACGGCCGGCGGATTCAACGAAGGCAACCACATGTGACGACCCCGGGCTGGACTCCGCTACGTTAACGGTGAAAGCCGATCCAACGATCCACAGTGTGAAGTTGTAGTATTCCCTCAGCGACCAGCATGGATCAGCTCCAGGCATGACGAAGCGGATATCGTCCTCTTTTGGAAGGCCAAACAAAGTAGTTTCGCTTTCACAACGAAACACACAGCGCCTTCACGACATGGCGGCGGCAACAATACTACAGCGAGAATCAAAGTTACGCCTTCTTTCTTTGCGTGAACATTTGGGCGCCGTTATGCAAATCTTCCCAGATAGTGACGTAGATATGTGGGGGCGTGTTAGAACGAGCCGTTTTAGGTAGGTGTGGCTGACTCTTAACTTTTATAAAGAATATCTCTTTGGATTTGAGACTTTAGTCTTTGCAACTTTACAGATCTTCTTTGTGCACCAAGAGCTTGTAACACTCCAAAGAGAAAGCAAAAATTGAAATCGCATCATATGACCCCTTTAAAATCGCTTCCACTTTGTATATGAATATTAAAATGTACACTACTCGGCATGTATCATTACATTATACTTTTTCTTTTTTTTCTCCTTAGATTTGCTGGCATGAGGGCTGGAGGATTGTTCTCTAAAATGGGAAAAGCTTTAAATCAAATATTTGAAAAAGAAGTACACTACTCAAAAGCTTGGCCTATGATTCAGACGTGCCAGACTGCTGGAATAGAGTCACACCTGTCTGTCAGACACATGCTGTTTTACCTGTTCACTCTGTGTCACTGACAAGGCCTCTTTCATCAGCTCTGAGCAGAAAGAAACAAATACAGATTCATTCACTCACACATTTATCTTCATGCCATCCCAATTCTTCATGTGTGCTTGCTCTTAAGAGAACAAAAGGGGCTTCGCTGATTTACCTGCTGCTTTACTATGGCATAAAATTGCCTCTTCAAATTTTTCCTTTGCCACCAACTGATCTGCCTTTCGGCCAAAATGATGGGCCTGTGGAAAAACAACTGTCATGCTTTCTGGGGAAACACAGTTATAGGATTAAAATCATTACAACTCAAAACAGTGACTAATACCATGAACATGAAATCCAAAATAGCACGTGCCAGTTATTACATTTCATAATTCTTAAGATAAAATCCTGCAAGGCAGTTATGATTTTGGTTATGAGAAATATTTGTTAAATATCTTTTTTGGAGGGGAGGGTTATATGTATAAATGTAGCTTTATTTATATATTTATTTAGACATAAGGGCCTGACCAATTAACATTTGGTAATCACAATACATTTAGCATGGCTATTTACAAGTTTAAATACGTAAAGCCACAACAGAAAGACTTGTAACAGCTCAAGTAACCACAGGTTGCCAGAACATTTTATATTATACTGTGATTTAAAAAAATCACTTACACGATTTAGAGGGCTGTCCATTACTTCCATTTGTATTTCACCCAGCAGACAGACAGATTTCACAATGTTTACCTCACGACAAACAGCAGCGGTGACTGAGCACCTCGCGCAACTTCACGAGCGCTTTGTGGTGACGCGACACGTGTTTGAGTGACTTCACAGTGTTTGCCGCCACCTGCTGGACAACACAGACACGTCAAGGATCTCTTATCTATGGAAGGCCGTCAGGGCCAAAGTGTGTGGTACTAATACGTAATTACACGTTAACACACAATTGCATACTATGGAAGGCCGTTAGGGCCAAAACGTGTGGTACTAATGCGTTAACACGTCATTTTGTGCTCATTTTGTGCTGGCATTGAGCTTTAGCACCCACCATCTACTGGTGTTTTTTTTAATGAATTTTAATTTAATGTTTTTTTTTCGTAGCATAAGTAGGCTACAACTACATATAATAGTTATAGCACAACTAGTATTCAAGTATTTTAAATTATAACTGTTCAACCCCTGAAAGTCATGACCAATTTCACAATTACAATATAATTACACAAAATATTAATTACATATTTCTCCAAACAGTAAAGCCAAATTTGTGTATTAACACTTACAAAAAAAAAATCTATATCCTGTTTTCATAATTCAACAGAGGTGTAAAGTATTGGAGTAAATGTACTTAGTTACTGTACTTGAGTATCTTTTCGGGTACTTTGTAGTTGTACCGAGTATCAAAGATATTAGCAACTTTTACTCTTTACTCCACTACATTTCTGAATGAGCATCTGTACTCTTTACTCCACTACATTTGAAATGAGTGTTGCAGTTATACACTACATTTTGCATGGACCTAGCTTTTTCTGCGGCAGTTTATTTCTGCTACAAAAGACGTGATACTGCCTATTACAGATCACTGAAAGTACTGCGTTTTGCCCTTACTCACCCAAACTTGTCAACAGGGCTACTTTATGTGAATGCGAGTTCCTTAGCAAGTATTTGTGAATCAGAGGTGTTTTATGTATGAAATGAGGACATGACTGCAGCCGGCAATGAGGCCCAATATATATATATATCATTGTGAACTAAAACAATTTAAATATATATTTTTATTTTTTGTCATTGATTTAAAGCCTACTAACTAAAATAAAAGTCGAAGCTGAAGTACTAAAATTACTACAACTAAAATAGATTTTTATTGTATTTTATATATATATATATATACACTCTAAAAAATGCTGGGTTGTTTCAACCCAATGTTGGGTCAAATATGGACTAACCCAACTGTTGGGTTAAAAAGCTCATTTAAAAATGTAACCAAAATTTAACCCAACAGTTGGGTTAGTCCATATTTGACCCAACATTGGGTTGAAACAACCCAGCATTTTTTAGAGTGTACACACACACACACGCATATACATATATAAATCATATATAAATATAAAAAATAAATTTAAGCTAAAAATAAAAATAAAACCTAATAAAAGCACTAAACTAAAAGTCCAATTAAAATCAAAACTGAAAATATATTTTAAAAAAGCGTATTAAAATATTAATAAATACTATAATACAAAACACTGAAGTAACACATTTTATAAATTATTTTGGGTATGAACATTTATATAAATCTTATTAATTGTAGTTTTTAATTCAAATTCAAATGACACGTTACATAAACTGTCTTATTTCCTTCAGTCACCCTTCTGCTTTTATAACAAAACTGTTAAACATTTATATACATTTACACTCAAGTACATTACATATGAGTATCTACATATTTTATACAGACTGACACTAAATAAATTACATACAATCTCTTGCACACCCAGTTTAAACAACTAATGCTTCTGCTATAGTAGTGACATTAGCACAGTTTCACACGAGACTAATCATATGTATTGCTTCATTTCCTAATTGTTAATTACAGACTGTCCCTTGTTCTCTGGCAGTGGATTAACAGTCTTTTAGTTGCTGTATCATCTCGAGCTCTAGGCATGTAAGCGGTTCTTTTTGGTTCTGTTGGAAGGCGACTCTGAAACATCAGCCAAAATCTTAATGACCAGTCTGCAGTGAAACCGTTTGTGTAACATTCAGCCCTGACAATGTTTGCCCAAACCAATTACACTTACTATAAAAACGCATGATAATAAAAATGCAGGGAAGTAAATCAATAGATTAGGCTGACGTTTGAGGTTTGAATTAGACTAAATTAGGGCTTTTTTATGTAATTATCAGTGTTCAGTCAGGCGTTTACATCAAAAGTGTGAAAAAGTGATCAAAACTGAAAAGTAAGACAATGGTGTAGTAATCTGGGTTGTTCCCAGCAAACATAGAATGCTCTTCTAACGTTCTGACAACCTAAAAAGAACGTTCTATTTCCATATAGATAACTTTACTGGCTAAACAAATACAAACCTCCAAAACATGTTCTCAGAACATTCCGGGAATCGGAAGACGGAATCGGAACATTCCTAAGAACCGAAAAATCTTAGCTGGTGTGCTGTTGCTCTGGACCCCATCACTTGAGGGTCAGCTGTTCGGACGAGAGTAACACGCTTAAACCAAACCCTCACACCTACGCCGCCCCCCATCCCGACTCAAAGAGGTGCTCTCTGGCCCGATCCGCTGGCCTCCCCAAATCTCTCTCATTACCATACCAGCTCCAATTGTGAATGTGTTTGGAGGTGGGAACAAGTGCATTGTCCGGTGTTTTGGTTGGTTTCTGAGCACATATGAAGCTCCTCTGAGAGATGTAGAGGACTATATGTTATCAGTGTCGGCTGTGTTTGGGCGAACAGCAGAAGAAAGCCGTGAAGAACCCAGACAAGAGAAAAGCTCAATGCTCATGAAAACCAAACACGCGTTCAGCAGAATGCAGCCGTCAGGAATGGTAAGCGTTAAACTCTCAGTTGAATTGTGCAGTGCTGAAGGAGTGTATGGGTGTGAGAACTGTTGTTTTTTTTCCCTGAGAATTCAAAACGATCTGGATTTCATTTTTTCTGAAAGATATACGTTTAAAAGTTTAGGGTCAGTACTTTTTTTTTTTTTTAAATGAATGAATAATTCTATTCAGCTAGAACTATCAAAAGGTGACAGTAAAAGACATTTATAACATTACAAGAGATTTCTGTTTCTAATAAATGTTGTTCTTTTGAACTTTCTATTCACCAGGAATCCTAAAAATAGATATATATATATATATCATGGTTCCATCAAAAATTTTAAGCAGCACAGCTGTTTTTAACATTGATAATATTATCAATGATCAAATCAGCATATTAGAATTATTTCTGAAGGATCGTGTGACACTGAAGACTGTTGAAAATTCAGCTTTGCATCACAGGAATACATTTTAAAATACATAAGATAGAAAAAAAAAATGGAAATAATATTTCACAAAATCTGACCAAACTTTGAAATGCTCATTTTCGAATTGAAGAAAATCAAGTGTCTCTTTCTTTGTGAATAAAACAACTGATGATGTAAATGGTCAGTTATTAAAACTTGAAATGGATTTCTTTGGCTAGATTCAATAAGTAAAAAGATACAGATGGAAGTGTGTACAGACCTAAAGGGGTGATTTATCGAAAAACTGCATTTGAGAGAGGCGTGCTGTGTTATAAAAAAGGAATAATGAGTTTTGGAGAAATCACAGAGTGACGTTTGATTAATCGTCCTGTGCAGGGGTCACCAAACCCCCACGCAACACCAAAGCCAACGCAAATAAAATGGGCTGTGAACCCATCCCAACATGGCGCTGCGTGGGCGTGCGAGGCACAGAGGGCATAAGAGGGGCACAAAGAGAGGGGGGTACTAAACAACCCGCCGAAATAATCTACCATCTGCTATGAAGAATTAATTCACTTTATTTAGCAATATAATGTAATGATCAGTTTGATAATGGGAATGGCAATAATTGATTTAGTTTATTGATTTATTTTGTAAATATTTTCATTAATATCATTTTTGATCATATTTCTGCTATAACTGGTTGTCTTGTGAGTTATATAAGTATTGTGTCTTCCGCAGCTGCAATTCACTTTTTCTGGTGAATAGCAGCACTGACACAATAGCAAGAAATGTTTGTGTCTGTAGGCGTAAGACAAAGGAAGCAAACATTTGCGCTGCCCCCAACAATTCTGAGAATGAATAGATGTTTGGCTTTTGTGAGAAAAATGCTGTTCATTTAACAAGACACCTGAACTCACGAATCATAATAACACACTGAGCTGTCCAACACAATGATATCCGGTTAAAATGTTGAACTAGAGGGCATGAGATTTTGAGCAGGTTCTTGCTGACAGCAGACGTCTGATTCTCTGAATGACTGACTGCTGGAGGATGTAGCAGAGCTGCTCTTGTTATCAGAGCTACATCAGAGATGACAGGAAGGCAAGTGTGTGTTTAATACCGAGGACCTTAATTCTCATTAATTAGACGTCATTCGAAACAACGGTCCTCACCGAGAGTGCGATCAGCTTCAGTAGACCGTCCATGTATAAAAACTCTTCCAAATTAGGGTTCTTTACGCAGTTCCAAAAAACAATGAACCTTTTTGGCACACACACAAAAAATAATCAAATAAAATAAAGAATTCTCTAGGATAAGCAAGTAAGTAAATACATAATACTGAGCTTTTGGCACAAAATGTACCTGAGATTAATAATTTAATGAAAAATGAATGAATATTACATTATTTTAAGTTAATTAAAAAAAAATACATACATACATTATATTTTTGGCACAAAACGTTCCTAAGGTTAAAAAGTAAGTAAATAAATAAACAAACCTTTTTTTTGCACAAAATGTTCCTGATGTTAAAAATTAAATAAGTAAATAAATGTATAAATAAACCTCTTTTTTTTTGCATATAATGTTTCTGAGGTTAAAATCAAATAAATAAAAATAAACCTTTTGCACAAAACATTCCTTAGGTTAAAAATGAAACAAACAAACAAATAAATAAATAATAATAATAATAATAAATAAAACATTTTGACAAAAGATAAAAATGAAACAAACAAACACACACAAACTGCCACAAAACATTCCTGAGGTTAAAAATTAAACATAAATAAATCAATAAATAAACACAACCAAACATTCCTGAGGTTAAAAATGAAACAAACAAACAAATAAATAAATAATAATAATAATAATAAATAAAACATTTTGACAAAAGATAAAAATGAAACAAACAAACACACACAAACTGCCACAAAACATTCCTGAGGTTAAAAATTAAACATAAATAAATCAATAAATAAACACAACCAAACATTCCTGAGGTTAAAAATGAAACAAACAAACAAACAAACAAATAAATAAATAAATAATAATAAATAAAACATTTTGACAAATGTTAAAAATGAAACAAACACACACAAACTGCCACAAAACATTCCTGAGGTTAAAAATGAAACAAACAAACAAACAAACAAATAAATAAATAAATAATAATAAATAAAACATTTTGACAAATGTTAAAAATGAAACAAACACACACAAACTGCCACAAAACATTCCTGAGGTTAAAAATGAAACATAAATAAATCAATAAATAAACATTTTGACAAAAGTTTCTAAAGTTAAAAATGAAACAAACAAACACACACACACACAACTGCCACAAAACATTTCTGAGGTTAAAATAAAAAGTAAATAAATAAATAATCATTTCTGAGGTTTAAAAAGAAGCAAACAAACAAACAAACAAAATAAATAAATAAAGATTAGATAGATAGACAGATAGATAGATGATAGATAGATAGATAGATAGACAGATAGATAGATAGATAGATAGATAGATAGATAGATAGATAGACAGA
>NW_015505265.1:973052-1010306 GCF_001515645.1 Sinocyclocheilus grahami | reverse complement strand
AGATAGATAGATAGATAGATAGATAGATAGATAGATAGATAGATTCACATCTGTTGATATGAACTGTTCAATTTACTTTTGCATGATGTTTCAAACTTTCAGGCAATAAACCTATCAAAATCATTCACATGTTATGATTTCATGTTTGGCAACAGTAGATAAAGCATTTATAGTTGAATCTTTTCATATTAAATCCAACTATGATCTATTAAATAAGATCTCAAGAGCTGGGTTTGTAGTGTGTAATACTGGCATGCACAGAGGCTCAGTCAGCATGCAGTGCTGTGTATGTGGGCGAGTGTGAACGGGAACAGAGAGAAGGCAGGCAGGCTGCGGGTGTCTGTACAGAAGTAAGAGGAGGGCAGATGCAGAGCTATTCACAGAGGCTCCACTTTCGCTAGGGCTCCATGGAGAAGGGGCTGTTCCATAGTGTGGGTGGCTATGAATTAGGCCTCAGTCACACATCCAGCAAACGCTCTGTTGCTCACGCTGCCATGGATGAAAATAGAACAAAAAGTGACGAGAGAGATGATGAAGAGCCGACGGCCTTACATGTGTCAGTCATGTTGAGCGAGATAAGACCTTACAACAGAGGGCTATATCATAAACATGCTAAATCTATCATACGCATAAGTGTTTCAAACCAAATGGAAACTAATAGTGCCTGCAATTAGTTGACATATTTTGTTATATCCACTGACAGCTTCTAGATGTCTGAAAGCTTCAAAATGCTGTGAAAGTCTAAAAATATGGGTCTAGTTCAGGAGTGTCAAACTCAGTTCCTGGAGGGCCGGAGCCCTGTAGAGTTTGGTTCCAACCCTGCTGCAACACACATACCATGTCGTTTTCAAATAAGCTTGGACTTGATTAGTTGGATCAGGTGTGTTTAATTAGGGCTGAATCTAATCTCTGCAGGGCTCCGGCCCTCCAGGAATTGAGTTTGACACCCCTGCTCTAGTTAAATATTAAAACTGTTTGCAATCCTACAGGAAGGTACACTCTGTAATTTTCTGTATTTATATATTTTATTTTATTTTTCAGTTGTTTTACCGGTATTTCGAGTTTGACACTTTATTGCATTGTGTTTTAGAGTGAACAGAAATGTCCGTAGAGACTGTCCCAGCAACGAGCTGTCTGCAGGTTACCTTCTCTGTTATTTTACCAATTAATTTTTTTTACAGTAAAGACAATATAGCTTAGCTAAAGTCTTTTTTTAGTAATCAAGATGTTTAATCGCAATGTTACCGAGGGGGGAAAACCGTTCTGTAGCCTATATTAATCAATCAGTTTCCTTAACTCTCTAGAAACTAGAATAACTTTCCAACATATTCAGATATCACTTTCCTGAATGTAGTTTTATTACGGTTCCTCTGTGGGAGGTCATTTTCCGTGTCGAGTTTCCCGGATGCGTCCCATATAAGTCAAAACAGGGCGTGTTTGAGATAACCGGATAATGTCCATTTATGGGATGCGCCCGAACCGGAATTCCTGATACACCAAAATCAATCAAAACGTTTCACAGACCACAAATCTATTTCGACATAATATCAATATATGCACAACAAAGCAATCGCAACACATTAAAGTTATAGCAGAATCAGAGCTCTGTCTAAACATGGCCAAGAGCAAAAAACAAAAAAAGCCCAACCTGTTTTCTTTTTTGTCCTGTTCTGTCCTTGTATGGTCAGTGACGTCATGGGGCATTGACAGGCTCTTCTTAAATATGCACACTAGACATAAAGTTTCACTTATCGCTGCGGCACATATGCAGGAGCTGGTGGGCTGATGCGCGCGTGTATGATGACTACACTGAAGCGAACATATTTACAACACATCAACTACATCATAAAAGCTCTGAGAACGACTAAATAAAATTCAACTTCTTTAAAAAAAAAAAAAAAACCCCGCTGGAGATCTAAATGACAGCGACAGCTAGTAGCAGAGACCAAATGAGTGCGTCTCTGAATGATTTGATGCGCTGTCTGCCATCACACGGATTCTGTCTGGATGAGACCCCCGCATCAGTCTTCTCTCGTGGGGATGTGGGGGTTCGTTCTGACCAGTTCAGTGGAGGTAAGACAATATCAGGATGCTTACAAAAACAAAAGGCTATAACCATACGTTTTTGCGTCAAACAAAAATGCCCGTTTTGTCCTGTGCTTGATTGCTTATTTTGATTGCTTGTTTATAAGTTGGTTTCAAACACCAAGTTTCAAACTTTAGTGAATTGGAATATTTTCTGAGCTCCCATCCTCATATGGAATAGTTGTTGGGTAAACAAATGAACATTATAATGCCTATGCAAGGCGAGAGCCTAAACTGCCGTCATCTCATACACTGTAAAAAATGACCGTGAATTTAACAGTAAAAGACTGTAAAAATGCTACAGCAAAAACCTGTTAAATGGTTAACGGTAAATTCCGCTACTATATACGGTGAAAAACTGTATTGGACATTACATGTATTGGACATAAATTTTACAGTAGTATACCGTTTTTGGAAGTGAAAAATACCGTATAATTTACAGTGAATAACCGTAAATTGACATTCCCCGAATTCCCTGCGTTACATTTCAAATTTGATGTTGTTTTGTTGAAATAACTATGTTCCTTCTTAGTTTTTTCTTCTCAGTTTTGTATATTAGGGTTGTGTGTTACACCTAATGTTGTTAAATTAATGTTTACTGCATTATTTCAGTTTCATGTGTGTTACCATGATGGTGTTTAGTGTTTGTGTGAATCACACGGCGCACCTTCTATATATGCTATTATTTAAAAGCTGCTTGTGATGGGCTTTGGTTCATCATGTGACTTTCTCATCACCACTTGCATTTGGTGGTTATCAGTGTATTACAAAGGTAGGAAACAGATTTCAGTACTTCAGTAGGTTGGTATATTAACATTATATCAGTTAATGAAATTACGGTATTTAACTGTAAATTTAAGTTAAAACCGTAAAACTTAAAACGTTGCTACTGTATTTTTTTACGGTAAAATTCTGGTAACCACAGCTGCCGTTTTTTTACCGTAAATTGTACGGAATTTTTTTTACAGTGTAGGCTATGCTTTTTGTACATTTTCACAATTTATTAATTTCTTCCACGTATACTTTTGACTTTTTCGTTGTTTTTATTCATTGCACGAGTTCATGTTTTATTGTGTAGGCTATGTATTGCGGTAAAAAGCCTAGCCTGTGAGAATCCGTCTTATATCGGGGCACGTTCTCACAAACTGAACGTGTCTTCAGTTAACTGTTTTTTTTTTTCAACAGTAAAATATCTAATAGCTACTTATACAAAGGATAAGGAAATATTCAATATTTGTGTAGCCAAAACTGACTTTAAAAGCAAACTCACGTTGGAGCAAAAAGGTTTTCATTAGGCTATAATCTTAATATACAACTCTGAATGCCAAAGTCTGTCTGAGGAAAAACAAATTTCTTATGCAAAATTCACATCACATTCTTTATTTCTTATGCAAAATTCACATCACATTCTTCCTTTCATATTGTCTCATTCATTTTCATTAATTAGTTAACTCGTCATCCTGGCTAAGTGCTTCATTGTCATAATTACCAGGAGTGTTCAAATAAGTATCCAGTGTTACATATGCCAATTTGTCAAGCGAGTGTTGTCAAGCCTCTTGCTAAACATTTGTGTTCTGATCGCTTAATGCATTATTAACACAATATAGCAGTGGAAACAAGATGAGCAGATTCCTGCTCTGATAGGCTTTGAAGCCTTTGTTAAACCAAATCTCACATTTGCTGCAAATATTTAAATATTGATCAAATGCTATACAAAGTGAATCCAGGCAACAGAGAAAGAACAGAGACTAGTTCTTTTGTCGAACCTGCACACTAAATCAGAACACAGTTTGCATGCAACACACTGGAAATGTATGGACGCACGTAGCCAAAAGACAATTAAAGTTAAAGACAGCAGCTGTGATAAGTGCCTAGGTATTTCAAATAAACCACTGTCCTCTTGATAAGGTAGCCAGTCTGTCGTGTAAAGAAAAGAACACCGTGATTTGATGGAAACACAGGCAATAAGAGGGTATTGCTCTAAAGAAACGTCTTGTTTTTACTCCTACAGGTAGCTTGAGCACCGATAGCTTCGGTGTGGAAAAACGGGACCTTGAACTGACAGACCCGAGCAAGTTTTCTCCACACAGCGCGACTGTCGCCTACACAGGGAAGATTTCCATCGACGCGCATGGAAGCTGGAATCAGGAGGGAATAATCAACTTTGTCAGCGCAGGAGTGCAAGATAGGCCACCTTCCCCGGGATCATTCTCCACGGGCTCCCCGTCACACCCAGACTGCTCCAAAATAGCTCAAACCCTTGCCAACATGGAGCATATGTACACAGGCCCGCCCCCTTACACCTGTAGTGCCGATGGTTACCAGGACCCCTCGGCTTACCTATCGACCACCACGTGCCCCATAACTTACGCAACTCCATCCTACTCAACCCCAAAGCCATCTATAGACGGGACGCTTTTCTCCATCATTCCAGACTATGGGGGGTTTTATCAGGCCAGCAACAGCCAAAGGGACAACATGGCTGTGTTTCAGGACATCAAGCCATTTTCGTGCGCTTTGGAGTCTATCAGAGTCCCCCCACCTCTGACTCCCTTGAACACCATTAGAAATTTTACGCTGGCGTGTCCGGTTGACGGGCCGAGGCCGCCTGTGGATTGCACCAATCCGCAAAGCGTCCCACTCAGGCCGATTCTGCGGCCACGGAAATACCCGAACCGACCGTGCAAGACGCCAGTCCACGAGCGGCCATACCCCTGTCCGGCGGAGGGATGCGACCGGAGGTTTTCACGCTCGGATGAGCTGACGCGCCACGTGCGCATCCACACCGGCCACAGGCCGTTCCAGTGCCGCATCTGCATGCGCAGCTTCAGTCGCAGCGACCACCTTACGACGCACATACGCACTCACACCGGAGAGAAGCCCTTCTCCTGTGACTTCTGCGGCAGAAAGTTCGCCAGGAGCGACGAGCGAAGGAGGCACACAAAAATCCACCAGAGACAGAAAGATAGAAAGGGGTCCGCACCTCCTCACAGCTCGAGCGCCGGCGGTACAGCGATGTGAGCTACAGTTAACAAGCTCTGGCTGCTGGGATAGCTAGTCGTTGTCCCATTTAAACCTGGAACTTGTGTGTGTGTGTGTGTGTGTGCGTGCGCACAAATATACGAAGGCAGCTTATGATTTAAGTGTTGAATGTGGTCTTTTGTAGTATCTAGACAACGTCCTTATCAGAGAATATTTCATGTGGTGCAAATTGCAGTTGTTATAAATATAGTGTTTACAGTGGGTCTTTTTTATTGACATTATTACTGTTATGTGTCTGAATAAAATGATAATAAACACAAGGTGTAATCTTTTGAGAATCAGTGGAATGCTGTATGGCATTACGAAGTTATAACCCTAGAGGTCGCACATTGGTCAACTAAGGGCAGGTTGCAAGGAAAACGTTCATTGTAATGCGATTATTTTTGAAAGAAATTGAGTTTTATTCAGCAAGGACGCATTACATTGGCAGTAAAGACATTCGTAATGTTACAAAATATTTCTATTTCAAATGCTGTTCTTTTGAACTTATATATTCAGTTCAAGCATTATAGTCAGCAAAACTATTTGAATATTATGCAGCACAACTGTTTTCAGCATTGATAATTATAAGAGGTGTGTATTGAGCACCAAATCAGCATATTAGAATGATTTATGAAGGATCACGTGACCCTGAAGAATGGGTACAATTGAGCTTTGCTATCACAGGAATAAATTACATTTTAAAATATGTTATAACAGAAAACTATTTCTTGAAATTCGAATATTTCACAGTATTACTGTTTTTACTGTATTTTTTGACAAAAGGAGCCTTGGTGAGCATAATAGACCTTTGTACTGTAGTGCATGTTGGCTGTAAAGAATGTCAAATGTATTTAAATAATCAACAAGGCCAGTTTCTATTGCATTATATATTAGCCAAAGTCTGTCTGAGGAAAAACAAATTTCTTATGCAAAATTCACATCACATTCTTCCTTTCATATTGTCTCATTCATTTTCATTAATTAGTTAACTCGTCATCCTGGCTAAGTGCTTCATTGTCATAATTACCAGGAGTGTTCAAATAAGTATCCAGTGTTGCATATGCCAATTTGTCAAGCGAGTGTTGTCAAGCCTCTTGCTAAACATTTCAGTGTTCTGATCGCTTAATGCATTATTAACACAATATAGCAGTGGAAACAAGATGAGCAGATTCCTGCTCTGATAGGCTTTGAAGCCTTTGTTACACCAAATCTCACATCTGCTGCAAATATTTAAATATTGATCAAATGCTATACAAAGTGAATCCAGGCAACAGAGAAAGAACAGAGACTAGTTCTTTTGTCGAACCTGCACACTAAATCAGAACACAGTTTGCATGCAACACACTGGAAATGTATGGACGCACGTAGCCAAAAGACAATTCAAGTTAAAGACAGCAGCTGTGATAAGTGCCTAGGTATTTCAAATAAACCACTGTCCTCTTGATAAGGTAGCCAGTCTGTCGTGTAAAGAAAAGAACACAGAATCTATTGATTAAGGCTGAACCCAGTTTATAGTCAGATCCATCAGAGGGACACTTTAGGGTGAAACTGGGAAAAAGAGGTCATGGATGATTGGTGACCACAAAAAATGTATTTGGACATATAAAATTGTAAATATCATCGCATTAAACATAAAATACAGTGGGGAAAAAAAGTATTTAGTCAGCCACCAATTGTGCAAGTTCTCCCACTTAAAAAGATGAGAGAGGCCTGTAATTTTAACCAGGTTGCATTTATTTTTATTAGAGCACAAGCACACAGATTTCACAAAATACATTTAGGTTGCGAATATTAACTGTACAGAAATACCAAAAGGAATACAGTTCAAACTCAAAACAAATAAGTATTTAGACACTTTTTTGGCCATTAAACGTGAACGTACATATTAACCAGCTTGTCATGTTCACTAAATTTGCACGATTTTGGGTACAATTTACCGTCTTCCATGACAAAGTCGCAAAATCGCAAAAGATTGTTGTTATGTTCTGCGACTTTGGCAACAAGGTGATATACTGTATGTGCATGAGAGAGAGAGAGAGAGAGAGGTAGCGTTCAGTTAAAAATTGTTTATGTTAGCCTGTCCTGTATCAGTTGCAAGGTAAAACAACCTGTTAATTAGCATTCCCTTCAAGATATGGTTATTTGTATCCTAAAATTACATCCAGTTCGCTCTGAAGAATGAGCAGTACACAAATTCCCTCTTTCACCCACTTTAATACACTAAACGACGCTGTATCTTTTTCTTTCTGTCTCAGACATTAGAGCACGGAAAAATAAATTGGAAAGGTATGACATATAGCAGCCCAGCAGCCATATCACCCTGCAGCCCAAGACGGGTCGCCCACTGAAGCTAAGCAGGGTCGAGCTGGTCAGTACCTGGATGGGAGACCTGGGAAAACTAGGTTGCTGCTGGAAGAGGTGTTAGTGAGGCCAGCAGGGGGTGCTTACCCTGTGGTCTGTGTGGGTCCTAACGCCCCAGTATAGTGATGGGGACACTATACTGACAAAAAGCACTGTCTTTCGGCTGAGACGTTAAACCGAGGTCCTGACTCTCTGTGGTCATTAAAAATCCCAGGATGTCTTTCATAAAAGAGTAGGGGTGTAACCCCGGCATCCAGGCCAAATTCGCCCATTGGCCTCTGACCATCATGGCCTCCTAACCATCCCCATATCTGCTGATTGGCTTCATCACTCTGTCTCCTCTCCACCAATAAGCTGGTGTGTGGTGGGCGTTCTGGCGCAATATGGCTGCCGTCGCATCATCCAGGTGGATGCTGCACACTGGTGGTGGTTGAGGAGATTCCCCCCTTGGGGAATGTAAAGCACTTTGAGTGCCTAGAAAAGCGTTATATAAATGTAAGGAATTATTATTTTTTTTATATATAAAACAATGGACTGGACTCCAGTGTTGTTTGGTTTCCAGCATTCTTCAAAATATTTGAATTATTTTATTTTCCACAGAAGAAAGAAAGTCTTAAAACTTTGAAACAACATGAGGGTGAGTAAATGATGACAGAACTAAAGAAATACCCTATAAAAAACACATTTTCTGGGGCTACAGTATATTGCAATTATAAACTCTCTCCCTGCTGGGAAAAAAAAACAATAGAAACCATGGCAGAAGTTTCCACATTACAAACCAACAACTTTTAACCATTAAAACCATTAAAAATGGTTTTCTGTAGTGTGTTTTGGGACATATTGCATTAGGATTTATTGGTTTTAACAAGGCAACCAATTATCAGAAATCCACAGAGACCATCACAGTTTCCATTAAAACCAATACAAGTCCCATTATAACCAGTAAAACCATTACAAAGTCTGTGATTGTGTCTATTGGTTTTTTTCCAGCAGGGCTGAGAAAGGGAGACCTACTGTATTCGCATATACATTTAAAAAATATGCCACTTAAGTCTATTATGCAGAAATATTCCTGAACCGCTTACAAACACTGTCACTACAGTCAGTGCCGGCCCTACCTAATAAGCGATACTGTTTATGCGGCTGCATAGGGCCCCCGTGCCCACCAGGGGCCCCGTGTCAGGAGTTCAGACAGCAATCACGGGAGTAAGGCGAGATGATGGTGGAGATGGCAACAGCAGAGCTGAGCTGGAGCGTTCTCTGAAGCTGAACTTCCATAGGAATGAATTAAAACCGTTAAGTGTCTGACAAATCTTGTAGAATGCGATGCGCGCTCAGCACCTCCAGTCCCGATCGCGAAATTGAAAGTGAAACTAAAAAGGATGCCTGCGCGCATTCAAACGCAACTTCAATACCAGCAGTTTGAGAGCGGCTGCGGCTCCCTGATGCATGCAAATTAGGCTGCATACAACATCTAGGCTGTAATTAGTATGCACACTATAATAGGATGTGTAGTATAACCATCTCTTAGCTCTGTATCATGCTTGAAGAAAATTTTGGTTTCTGTTTGCGCTTTGATTTGAATATTGAGCGAGTAGCCTACTTTGATTATGGTTGCACTTAATAAGACTAAGAAAGAACTGTTCTTTTTTTTCTATGATCAATTTGTGGAAAAAAGTTCAGATAGGAGGTCAAACATTCTAAAAACTCATAGCCTGCAAGTACTATTCTATAGGTCTGAAGAGACTCATGAAATCATACAGAGGAGAAGTCAGTCAGTTGAGTTTGTGGCAAAATCTTTTACAGTGCTTGAGTATTCTCTGTTATTGCACATAATAATTCATACTCAGAAAGCAGAACTGAGATGGCATTTATTGCAAGATTAGTTCAAAACATTTCAATGCACCTGCAGACTATTTTTCCAGGCATGTTTTTCATCATTGACGATTTCTTAAAATAGTGTAAAAATCTTGTCTAGTCTCATTCTTGTGAACCCTATCTCGTGTCTCGTCTCGTCTCAGATTTTTGCCTTCACTTTAATGTTGCTTAAATCTGTTTCAACATGTGTTTACACTTATATTTGATTAATTTTGCATTTTAATCTGGACTGTCATGCCAGCCCAGAAATAATTAATATTGTCATCATTTAAAATGTCTTTGTCTTACATGGACCCATTATTATAAAAACGGCTTTGTTATTAGATTTTTTACATTTTTGAACTAAATCTCAAAATTGTCCCATGGTGTGACTGTCTCAAGGATGTTCAATAAATTACAACTTTTATAAATTAAAAAGAAAAGCATACAATTGTTAATAAATAAATCAGGCATAATTTTACAAGTGTCTATTTTAGTAATTGGCAATCATTTTTTCATCCATATATTTCTAAAAGCATATGAACTTGATACATTATATCACTGAAAACTATGTCCTCTGGTGTGACATATCCTGTTTTTAAACTCCACGGACAACTTTAATTAGTTGAAGGACCGGGAATAGTGTTTTACAAAAAAAAAAAATTTTTTACTGGATATTTGTCAACTACCCAAATATATTTTCCTATCTATTTCTTGAAAGATAAATATATTGAGTAAAACAAATTGGTAAATCTTTACAATTAGGTGTCAGTGCAAGATGTGTACATTGGGATGGGATGCGGGTGGTTAGGTGAAACTGTAGGTATGGGGGCCCCTTTTGAAAATCTGCTTAGGGCCCCCAAAACGCTAGGGCCGGCCCTGACTACAGTCTATGGAAATGTGACAGCAGAAGGTGAGCTGGGGTTTTTTTTCCAATCCATATTGGCACAATTTAATAATTTGTTACATAATTAAGTATTACATGAATCACATTCGAAATTACGGGCAAGAAATGAATGAAATTATCGACTGCGGTATAAACTGATGAACCAGTAATCTCATTATCAGTGTTGTCATGTCAGACTGTTGTCATGCTGGCTGTTGCTCAATCAATTATGACTCACAAACATGTTTGCATGACATTGTTTAACAAGATATATTTATAGATAAAGAGACATGTTGACAGTTTAGTCATCTGTGGTCATGTTATTCCTGCATACTTTGCCTAATCATTTGTTGGCATACACATAAAAACAGAGCATCTATAAAAAGCTAAAGCTATGTAACAGGATGCAACACTACCACCTACTCCAGTCCTCTGAGCCTGGAAAACCACATACACACTGTGTGTGTGAATCACAATATGACTGTGAAGAAACATTTCAGATGACATCACAAGGACGCTCTACCGTGTCATCCGAATTCGCACCAGACATTAATAAATGCATAAACTCTCCAGCCCTCATTATGGTATGACACCTATGACTGAAAAACACTTTTAGTTACAGAAACAAGTGTGCTTTCTAATAATATCGGTCTGCTTATTCACTCTTTCTGTCTCCTCCTAATAATGGGGCTTGTAAACTTTCTTCAAACAGAGGCCTCACAGGTAGAAGTTTATTGGCATTGCAGTGAACTTCTGCAATTTATTTATTTATAATTTTTTTTTTAGAAATGACCGCTGTAAAATAGCAGAAGAGCTGTGAGGGGTATGACCCCAGTAAGCTTAAGCCCAGTAATTTATTTAGATTAGTTTAGATTTGTTTCTTTGAAACTTATGAAACAATAAAAGATAACATCAAGATGACAGTAAAGACAGTCAAAAATGACAGTAAAGACATTTATAATTTTACAAAAGATTTCTATTTCAAATAAACGCTGTTCTTTTGCACTTTGTATTGCAGGGCGATATGGCTTGTGCACAGCCATATCACCCTGCAGCCCAAGACTGGTTGCCCACTGAAGCTAAGCAGGGCTGAGCCTACCTGGATGGGAGACCTCCTGGGAAAACTAGGTTGCTGTTGGAAGAGGTGTTAGTGAGGCCAGCAGGGGGTGCTCACTCTGTGGTCTGTGTGGGTCCTCCTAACGCCCCAGTATAGTGATGGGGACACTATACTGTCAAAAAGCACCGTCTTTCGGATGAGACGTTAAACCGAGGTCCTGACTCTCTGTGGTCATTAAAAATCCCATGCCACTTCTCGTAAAGAGTAGGGGTGTAACCCCGGTGTCCTGGCCAAATTGCCCCCCTGGCCCTTGTCAATCACGACCTCCTATTAATCCCCATCCACTTGATTGGCTCTATGACTTTCTCGCCTCTCCACCTGTAGCTGGTGTGTGGTGAGCGCACTGGTGCCGTTGTCCTGTGGCTGCCGTCGCATCATCCAAGTGGATGCTGCACACTGGTGGTGGTTGAGGAGAGACCCCCCCACATGATTGTAAAGCGCTTTGGGTGTACAACAATACACAATAAAGCGCTATATAAATGCTTCATTCATTCATTGTATTCATTAAAGAATCATAAAAAAATGTATGTCAAGGTTTCCTCAAAAATGTTGAATGTACTTTATAATGTTTTAGTATATTAGAAAGTGTCCCGTTTGATTTGATTAGTTTATAGTTTGTATACCAAAAAATCTTGTCAGGCATATTTATAATATAATATAATAAACTGTCATTTTAAATCTTTACCAGTCTTTGTCACTATCCTTTAAACCACTAGGTTTGACCCATTAGTATGATCATTTATTATATAAATAAGTATATAAGTATAAGTACAGAATGTTGTTTCATTTTAACATAAATATATCTGTTATGCTGAATGATGATGGAACATTATTTCACTCATATTTTGATGTTTTTCACAAGTTATTTGAAACATTATAGTAGACACTTGCATTTAATATGCTTTCTGTGCATATAAAATCACTTTTGTACATTTAATTTGATCTCATCTTGGACCCATATAGGCTACTGATTAGAGTATTAAGCACAAGATCATATCCACAAGCTGTACTCAGGCTGAAATGGTCACGAATGGCCTCCGTTAGACAACTTCTGAAAAATGTAAATCAGAGAGGTCGTGACCTCAGCATGCTAAATGTAATGAGTGACGTCAGTCCGAGCCTTAGAACCCTTAATACACTCGCAAAGACGACAATCAGAGCCAACCAATCAAAAACGCCACCAAGTGATCCTTTGATCTTCAAGAACACTACACAGAAAAGAAACGTTCCACCATGCATCTTCTTATTTTAGCTAGTACCACTACAGCTATTTATTCCTTTTTCACTCTCTGGTCTGTTTCTAGATGATATCTTTGTTTAATGTAGCAGAGAGGTCTTCGCCCTTTGACCATAGATCTATGCAGTCTGGTTAATGTGTGCTTCCATTCTGGAGCTTTATTTTCCCTGAAACGCAGCCAAACTCTCGGAGCATTACGGCCCCAAAGCTCTTCTCCTCTACAAATCTCTGAAGCATTTTCTGAACAAAGTCTTACTCAAAGGAATATTTCACACCTAAATGACATCATTTCAAAGCCAAATGATTTTCTTTCTTCTGGTGAACACAAAAGGAAAAGTTTGATATGATGATCAAGATAGTCTTTTTATACAACAAAAGTGACTTGTGACAAAAATCGTTCTGTTCCTCACAGAAAGTTGTCACTTAAGTATATAGCACATAGAATATAGTACACAATTTCACTATAAAAATAAAAAATGATGGGAGTATGTTTTAATATAATTTACATTTACATGATTATGGACAAAAAAAACATTATGGGAGTAACACTATTTTACTCGATGTGTTTAATTCAATGTGTTACTTGCCATTTCTTTGTAATTATTTGTGACCCTGGAGCACAAAAGCAGTCATAAGTAGCACAGGCATATTTGTAGCAATAGGCAACAATACATTGTATGGATCAAAATGATAAAAAAAAATCATTAGGATATTAAGTAAAGATCATGTTACATGAAGATATTTTGTAAATTTCCTACCATAAATATATCAAAACATAATTTTTGATTGGTAATATGCATTGTTAAGAACTTCATTTGGACAACTTTAAAGGCGATTTTCTCAATATTTGATTTTTTTGCACTCTCAGATTCCAGATTTTCAAATATCTCAACCAAATATTGTCTTATAATAACAAACCATACATCAATGGAAAGCTTATTTATTCAGCTTTCAGATGATGTATAAATCTCAATTTCAAACAATTGACCCTTATGACTGGTTTTGTGCTCCAGGGTCACATTTATGAAATTCACAATCAACTTTTGAGTGAAAAAAATTTTCACTCAAAATTTTTAGCAATTTTTTTATTTTTTTTCATTTTTGGAGCTTTACAGCGTTTGTTCCCATTCCGTTTCATTTAAACAGAGCTGCACAAACATTTTTTTAAATGTCTCATTTTGTGTTCCATGGAAAAATGTTGAATGACATGAATAAATTGGGTGAGTATTTTTCATTCTTTCTTTTAATGTAATGTTGCTCGTTTGATTTACAAGATAAGACAATGTCATCAAAATAAATAAATAACAGAAAAGTTCCTCCAGGATTTTAGCTACTTCTTAAATTAAGTATAACATATATCTTTGAGGTCTGTTGGAGTAAAAATTATATGTATTTTAATATATGATTATTTACAAAGAAAATGTATCTTCTGATCATTTTTAAAGAAAATGTTGCTACAAATAGCCCTGGGAACTGTAACATGTTTGGAAACCTTCTCAAGCTTAATGTGCAAGGATGTTCTCTACATTTTCCAAAGGTGGATTGAAAATCCAAATTTTATAATGTCACATATAATGGGAGTGCTGCGGTGTTAAATAATAAAAGTATTTCATACATTGTGTAAGGAAGCAGACAGACGGATCCCAAAAGTCTTTACCTTCTAACAGGCTTCATCCAAGGTGGTACCACAAATTCAAGTTTGAATTTGCTGTAGAAAACACAATTGCACTCTGAGCTGTTCTCAGAGATCCAAAAATCAGTTTTGCATAAACAGCCAAATCAAGGATACCCTCTGGTGCTCATCCTTTGCATTGCAGTATTAAATAAGAAGAGACTGAAGACATGTGAAGATGAATTTAAAATCTCATCTTATTAAGGAAAGTCCAAGTTTGAGTATGAATTCAAAATTATATATAAATCTAGAACATCATATGGAAAAAAATACAGTAAAACAAGTTGGTCTGATCAAATGAATGACCATTCAGATTTGAATAATGCTGCAATAGCCACAAGAGATGGAAAACAGGCATAGCATTAACAAATCAATCTTTAATGATCAATTCTAATCTCATTTCTATTATTCAGAATATCACATACAGCAGCAAAGGACTGCGTGAGACTTCAGATCTCACAGTATCACAAGTGTAATACAGACGACAATGCTTCAAGAGAAAGGCACAAACATTAAGATAATTAAGTCTAGAGAAAACAAATTCAATATTTTTAACAGAAAACAACATGGCACAACAGTAGCGCAAATTATACTCATAATTATCAAGAAACCGCAAACAATAGAACAAAAAACCTTTAAGCTATTTAGCTTTGTTCTACTTCTGATTGTCACATCTATAATGGCACACCTACATTTCTAGGGTCCAACCTAGTTCACAGAACTATTCATTTTAGATATGCATCATTATACTAAGTTTTATGATACAACAGCTGATATTTATTTTAATGTAATGGCCAAAGGCTGGTACGATGGCTGACATTATAAATACCTGTTTTCATGTAACAAAAATCTATTCTTCAGTCTTGAAGTAGCACACATTATAATGTAGAATAGATAAATAACCATGTAGTTTGAATATATATATATATATTATAGTATCTGCTCTATTATTGGCTTAATCAGATGTATACTGATTTAAAAAGCCAAATATGACTGCTAGTGTACTGATACGGACACTCATATTGTATATTTTAAAATCAAACCTGATATTGACAACATATTGCCAAATATTTACACAATTGGCCAAATATTATTATTATTTGAAATATGGTAGCAAACTAAGTAATAGCCTATCAATCTTATTTTTATTGTCATCCATCTTTATATTTTCAGTCAGTCCAAAAACATTGTAAATTCTTATAAATGATGGTCTGAACCAGTGATGTGAACATTGTGCTGCTCAGTATATATTAGTTGGTACTGATACGAGATACATAGGAACACTGTCTCAGATTCTATTAATAATAAATAAATGAAATCCTATAAAATCCTATGTGAAGTAGGTTGAGCCCTCCTTGACCTTGTTTGACCCTATTATGTCCTCCAGATTTCTTCTGTACAGTACCGCTTCTTTTCCTCCCATCGTGAAAATATTGTCACATATTGCACTAGCCACTGGATAAAGCATTATAGCATGCTCACTCACAATAAAACACTGATGGATGTGAATTAACTCATGCTCACACAGCACTACAGTACTTTAGATCTCTTTCTAACTAAACACAACATAAACGAGTGACACAGAAACATGAAGAGACCACAAAAGACAAAATAAGATTCTAATTACAGTCAGAACTGAGCACACAATGGAGTGGATGACATTGCCACCACTGAACCAAACAGCACAAACAGAGTTTAAAACAAGAATTATAACTAGTCGTTTTTATATTTTCGACTTCTGAACCCAAAATCCAAGTGCCATGTGTTCTTTCTGCTGGGCTTTTTGTGTATATATATATATATATATATATATATATATATATACAGTATATCTTTTTTCTAAAAAGGTAAAAAGCCAAGAGGTCCTATTTAACTCGTCACATGCAACTTGTAGAATAATATGGGAAAAATTCAGAGCTTAAACTGAACTAAACAAGTAGGCTGAGCTGAAATGTAAGCAAATGCCCTCGTTTGCCTTTTTTCCCCCTAAAACTGACTGGGTTCATATCAAGACTAAGGTGCGGTGGATGAGATCTACCCTGCATCTCGCAAAAAATACATACTAGTATTTACAAAACATTGATTTTGAATACCATTAAGTCAAAGTGCTGTGAAGTTAAAGTCAAATAAAGGTCATACCCAAGTGTGTGCATGCAGTGGCCCTTTATAGACCACTACAATCTATTAAAGGGGTCATACGATGCGATTAAAATTTTTCCTTTCTCTTTGGAGGGTTACAAGCTCTTGGTGCATAAAGAAGATCTGTAAAGTTGCAAAGACTAAAGTCTCAAATCCAAAGAGATATTCTTTATAAAAGTTAAGAGTCAACCACTCCTACCTAAAACGGCTCGTTCTAACACACCCCCACATGTCTACATCACTATGTGGGAAGATTTGCATAACGCCGCCCAAATGTTCACGAAAAGAAAGAAGGCGTAACTTTTATTCTCGCTGTAGTTTTGTTGTTTCCGCCGCCATGTCGTGAAGACGCTGTGTGCTTCGTTGTGAAAGTGAAACTACTTTGTTTGGTCTTCCAAAAGAGGACGATATCTGCTTCGTCATGCCTGGAGCTGATCTGTGCTCATCGCTGAGGAAATACTACAACTTTGCGCTGTGGATCGCCGGATTGGCTTTCACCGAGGACGAAGCGGAGTCCAGCCCGGGGTCGTCACATGTGGTTGCCGCAAGCCCACGCTCCTTCGTCGAATTCGCCGCCTCTGCTCACTCAGCCAGCCGGCCGTTCCTCACTTTATCCCCCAGCCTCTGCTCACTCTAGGCCGCCGTGTGTGACGCTGTTTCATTGTGAAAGCAAAACTGCTTTGTTTGGCCCAAAAGCACTACCCTGTTCCTCCAGTCTGTTGGTTTTACAAACAATACCCTCTTCATTCATAAAATTATACTTCATATGTTATACTGCATGTCAGTATTGTTTGTACATCAAAGGGGACATCGGATGAAATTTTCACTTTTTTAGCTTTTTTACATTTAGTTAGGTAACTGGCGTGTCTGCCAGCTTAGAAAAGCTGAAAAAAAAAGTTTTTAATGGGCCGACTGTGTCATCCAGCAGCTGTTTCAATTTGCAGACAGCTTCTATGTAGATAGCTAGCTATTTGAATAAGACCACCTCTGAACCATATATGGATATATTGGAGAGGGGTGGAGTAGCTCATTAGCATTTAAAGAGACATGCACTGAAACGTCACTGTGAACAGGGCTGTTTTTGATGAGGTAAAAATTGTGTTGTTTTACACGACCGCTGAGGAATTTTAACCAAAGTATGCTGCAGACATTTCATGAAGACCCTAAAGAATCATACCAACTTGTGAAAAATGGGCATCCGATGTCCTCTTTTGTAGTACTTTGGTAGTATACCGCTATTGTCTGAATTGTTTCACAGTTTTGCCCAAGATGAGAATAAGTGCTACTGCTCCAGTTTTATAGAGCCGAGAATGAACTGCCTGGGAATTAAAATGTTTAGCTTTTTGTACAAGTTCAGCTTTATGGTATCTGTAACATGCTACTGAATGCCACCAAAATGAATCGTGACTTTACTTTAGCTTGTAAATAGAACAGTAGTTAGAACAGTCAGAAGCTGTCCATAGAGCTTAACTTTTTTGAATACTGAATATTCATTTGATTTCAGTGCTAGGTGCAACTTAAGTTAAGGACTTAAATCCTGTAATAAGTATTATTTTACGGGATAGCTTACCCAGAAATGAAAATTCTCAAAATTAAATCATTTTGATACCAAATCTTTTACTCACTCTTGTGATGTTCCAAACCTGCATTTCTTTCCTCTGTGAAACACAAAAGAAGATATTTTAAAGAATGCTGGTAACCAGTCTGTAAACCGCTTGGTCGACCACTGACAAAAAATTCTAAACATTTCTCAAAATATCTTCACAGGGCTCTATGGTGAGTAAATGATGATAGAATTGTCATTTTGGGGTAAACTATCTCTTTAAATGAAAGTACATTTTTTAACAGAATCGTTTCACAGTTCAGCCAAAGACCATAAGTGCAATTGCTCCAATTGTAAAAAAAGGCAAAAAGGATCTATAATCAAACTTCTTGGCAATTAATTTAAGAACACTTAACAACATCTATACATATTCCAATAGCTGCATGTTTTAAAACGAAAGAGAACTTTCTTCTCTGTTACAGTTTCCTCTTCCTCTCCTTCTAATGAGGCTGGTTAACATAAGCAGGGAAATGTATATTCATCCCAAAAAATGTAGCACCACTGTTAAAAATACACATCAGCACCTTCAAAAAAAAAAAAGAAGTCCCAAGTAAATGATTTCGATATTTGCTACATACTTTTTCTTCTTGCTGAAACAGTGCATTTTCAATGAGAGAAAGTTTGTGAACAAACTACAAGCTTTAAGTGGCATAAGATCCGACCTGTACGGCACAGGTTTTGTTTTAACATCATCCTGCATTTAGATAATATAACTACATTCATTTTCCTGAACAGTAGTGTTAGTTAGAAAACAACAAGCATGTAACATTACTAACTATAGCTTCACTTCATGTTAGCAACTTGACAGCTGTATCTATTTGAATTAAAGGGCAGCTTCACCATGTGTTCATTCTACAGCAAATCTTATCATTAAAATATTTCACAGATGGACTATAATCACATTCAAGTATCAAATAACTAATCTGCTATCTGTAGTTGGACATCGCTGTTGTTTATTGGGCTTTTGTAGAACTCATATTTACATACAGTGGTGTCCAAAAGTCTGTTTCTAGTGAAAATTTAACATGAATATCAACATTTCTTAGTATTTGGCAACCTGAAATGATTTTGCATGTAAAAACAAACATACAGGCAGACTGGAGTAGTCAGGTTCTTGTAATCATGAAAACTCAATGAATCAGTGAGCATGGTTACTAAATCAACATCTGGCCCACCTACTCAACTGCAAGCTATCATGACTTTAAATATTGCTCATTGTTAGAAATTTCTTTACTGTCACTTTTCATCAATTCAATGAATCCTTGTAAAAAAAACAAAAAAACAAGTATGTGCTATATAAATAAAAATAATAATAATACAAAAAAAAAAAAACACTCATCCAAATGGTACCGTATTGTAATTACCAGAAAAGAAAAAAAAGATTTTCAATCTGGTTTCAGACTTTGGACTCCACTGTATAATTATTAATATATTCAACATATTTCAGTAATATCTGAAATAGTGTTATTTGCATGTACATTCATTGCTAAGCTCCACTTCTGTCCCTAAACCTCATACCCATCTGACGTCCTCTGCTGGGACCAGCTGTCGTAACCCAGTCTCTCAGAAGAACCTTTAGACAGTCCCCATCCAGACTGACCAAGTAACTGCTGCTCTTCATCCTGCTCAAGATGGTCTCCTGAAGAGCTGATGTCAAAGAACAGCAAAATAAGACAATTATTATCATCCAACGCACATATGAACCAAGTGTGTTTAATAAGAAGGGTAATTATTATTTATGGCAGGGCAACATGATCTACTACGTTCTTGATAGGATCAAATGAATTACTTAGAGGGGACATCCTTCTACTACAAGCCAAACGAGTGCCTTGAGTCAAATAAGGACATGATTTATATAGAAATGCTCTGAAAATGTTCTGCTGGTTGTTAAGTGTAGGAAACTAGAGGTCAAATGGTTACATGAATTACTCATTACTGGGGTAATGTGACTTTCCTTCTTAAAGTAAAACCAATAATGTAATACCTGCTTTGTGTTATTCTGTGTGGACCGGGCTCTGATGGCAGAGGCACCTGAAATAATGACAAATTAGAGAAATGTAGAGGACTGACATATTTCTGAAATAGAAGTTCATTATTGCAATGCTGGAAAATCACACAAGTGGGTCATATCAGGTGATTCATTATTGAATTTCCTTTTTTACATCAGTACATGGGTCAATGACTTGACACTCTTCCTTGTTTAAAAATACACTGAAAATGCAATTCATATAAAAATGCATATGAAAATACTTTTTCAATTTCTGAAATATAATTCATTCTAGTATTTTTGGAGGGCTTAAAGTGAAAAATGGTGGTGTAACTGAAAAAATAAAATAAAAAAAAAGAGTGTTTTTGCCATGAAAAAAGAGCAAAAATTCTTTAAATATAGGCATGGTCTTTGTTTTATTATTACTTTAAATTTTTAATTAGGGATGCACCGATATGAAAATTTTGGCCGATACCGATAACCGATTATTCTTTATTTTTGAAAGCCGATAACCGATATGTTGGCCGATAACTCTATATCCAAATTGTTATATACTTTTTGAGAGCCTGATTACATCTCATCATTAAAAGCCACATCCCAAACACTTCAACATAAGCAGCCTAGTTTGAACGGTGTACGTTTTAAAAATATTTTTACTCTCCCATTACCAAATTTAGTCATAAAAAAGTCTTACAAATAAATAAAATTATGCATAAATAATGCAAACAAGTCACTGGACATCATTACACGTGTAAAGAATCAAAATGAATGCGCCATAGATCAATAAAACGGAATAGCCTCTGCACGGACAATAATTAAATGATTTTAATTACTAAACCATATTGTTGATGAAAATAATAAGAGAACAATACAAGTGGTTGTTGTTATTAATAATGTATCGATGATTTTGAAAAAGTAACAAATTAATACCACTGTTTTAAATAGCAGCCGTTGAGCTGCGCGTGCTGAAGCTGAAGAGCTGAATGAACATGGTAAACTGAAGCGTTTTGCTGGCAGCTTATTTAACTCAAGGAAATGCATCCTGAGATTAATATTAATACAACATAAACATAATATTACAACTTATATATGTACAAAATGATGCAGTTATTGCGTGCTATAGTCAGAATGTGTGATCCTGTTGTGGATGCGCTCTTCCCATAACAACGCGCTGAAACACGGCAACTAAACCCAAAGAATTCCCAACGTTTTATTATAATAATGTTCTCATTAGAATTTTATATACACGACATTCCCAATCATAGTTATTAATGTTGTGCACTGCTGTTTGGGCTGCGTGTGCTGAGCTAAAGATGATCACCGGTAAACTGAAGCGCTCTTTTAACTTAACCAAACGCATTCTATATGAGATAAATCAGATATACATCAAATAAACACAATATTACAATGTACAATTGCACAAAAGGCTGCAAACGAACAGCGCGCATCTGAAGTGTCTCTGAAGGAAATAATGCATTATTTATCGGCTTTAAGATATCGGCCAAATTTTCTTATCAGGCCGATACCGATAACAGAAAAAATGAGCCGATATGGGCCGATACCGATATGGTGGCCGATATATCGTGCATCCCTATTTTTAATTATTATAAAATGTCATGAAGCTTCGTGTCAATATCAGATTCGACCTTTTTATGAAAATGCATTTTGTTTAGGTCAAATGGAGTGGCCTAAAGAAAACTTAATATGCAAGAGTCCAAAATGAATTACATTTTAAAAAACAAACTAAATAAATAAATTAATTGGGGGGAAAATTATTGTTTCAAAACCATAAAAAAATGTTTTTTTATAAAGGCATGAGATACACATTTTTATGGAAATTTTATTGACATACAGATTGAGCCGTGCAATAATGCCTGTGGGGGACGCTCTGATAATATTCCAGTAGTCTCTCGGCCAGGAAAATCCTCCGCAAGAGGCTCTCAATGAACTGACGCAAACGAACCTTCCCACACATCTCATGCTGCGCCGCTGCTTCCAGAAACTTCTGGATGGTAATAACTTCCCTGCAATATAGTAAAGCGTAGTTATCAGAGAACTGCTTTATGAGATATTTTTTATTTTATTTTCCCCTTAACAGTCATGTTTCCTTCTGTTTCTTGTTACCTCTAAGAAAACCAATGTAAAAAATGAGCAGCAGGGCCGAGCAATTTCTCAGTTTCATCATAATACACTCCCCCTCATGTTCCAATCTTATAGCTTTCGATTTCTTTCATCCTTGGAACACAAAAGGAGACTTTTCAAAACGTCTTCAAAAAATGCTTGTACGGAGCAGCCCGGACGTTCTATTAAACATTTCCTTTTGTGTTCCATCGAGGAAATAAAAGTTGAAAAATAAATGTGTGCTGTTCTTTTAACCCTGTAAATCCTGACAATCAGATTTTTTTAATGGAACAGTTTAATGAACCTAAGACAAAATATAAAAATATTAAGTTTTTTTCTTATGGCTCATGTAATATGACACTGAAGAATAAGAAAGAAAGAAAAACACACACACACACAATATTCAGAGGTCCAAACTGAGCAAAAATATGCAATTTGATAGATTTGCTCATATTTGCATGGCCAAAATGTAAGATGCAATTCTGATGTATTGTAATCAATGAACTCTTTATAAAAGTATAACAAACTTACAATACATATAAATATCAGTTTATCAGTTTTACATCTCCCAATAATATGTCTTAATGAGACAATATTTAGTGCTTGGTTTTATGATCAAAGCTCTGTAGATTTTATTGTAGGCTATGTGTGGAGGGAGACATTTAATGCAATGCAATATACAATGATGATTGAAAGACATAAATAAACATTCCTCAATAGCCTAGTGTATCATATCTGATACATTTTAACATGATTTTTCTAAATTAAAAAAAATGTGTTCATTAATCAAGTAAACCTAATAGGGATGTTCATTTTGGTTATTTTTCCTAACCGAAAACTGACGCTCGTTAACCGACAAGATTATTTTTAATTAGAATTGAATTAAATTAGAAAGGATAAGTGTCTGTGACCTGTTAAAAATACTAACATTTGTTTTCCGGGGATTCATTTTACATGCGCAAAAAGCAGCAAACAACAGAACATGAGGATTCACATGGTCTTCATACCACATCACGTACCTGCAGCGCTTCTGCCAGCGGAGAAAAACATCATAAAGCTAGGCTATATATATATATATATATGTGTGACCCTGGAGCACAAAACCAGTCTTAAGTCGCTGGGGTATATTTGTAGCAATAGCCAAAAATACATTGTATGGGTCAAAATTATAGATTTTTCTTTTATGCAAAAAATCATTAGGATATTAAGTAAAATAAAAATCATGTTCCATGAAGATATTTTGTAAATTTCCTACTGTAAATATATAAAAACATAATTTTTGTTTAGTAATATGCATTGCTAATGACTTCATTTGGACAACTTTAAAGGCGATTTTCTCAATATTTAAATTTTTTTGCACCCTCAGATTCCAGATTTTCAAATAGTTGTATCTCGGCGACTCGGTCAAATATTGTCCTACCATAACAAACCATGCATCAATGGAAAGCTTATTTATTCACAGGGTTTCTACAGACATGAACAAGTTAAATTTAAGACTTTTTAAGACCTTTTTAATACCACCTTATATGAAATGTAAGACCTAAACCTGTAATGGAAATACACATTATATTACATACATATATGTAATATTTAATGTGTTTAACGTAAAAACAAAACATCATCACTGTAATAAATTATATTTAAGATATACAGTGAACTTTTCATATCAGAAGACAATATTCCATGCAAAATATCCCCACAAAAGCACCACCGCATCACCAATATTTTTGGTGGTGTAAACTATTTATTCTGAAGCAACATTTTAATCAGTGTTCTATTTTACATACTGCATATTTTTATTTACCTTTACAAAGGCCTATTTTTACCAATGCATAAATAATGTTTTGATATATTAAACATAATACGTTGAATACTGATATTTGAAATTATTTAAATAATAAAAAGTTACTTTAAATGTGAAATGAAAACCGCCAGTAGGTGGCAGCAAGTCACTGTTAATATGCGAGTCATTGCGATTGAACCGAATCATTTAAACGTTTGATTCATTTAGGAACGAAACACAGTCATGTTGCTCAGAGACGCAAAACAGCGCTGTGGCTTTGTTTGGAATTATAGTTGTTGTCGAAATGGTGCAAAAACAGGTAATATGGTGTCTAAAACATAAGAAACTTCTAGTTTATTGAACTGTTGTAAAAAAAAAAAGAAATCTATTACATTTGTAATCATGGTAATTTTTGGATTCATTTGGAATTCATTTCATTTTTGGAAATCATGAATTCACTCTTAATGTGAAATGTATTAACTATATGAAGTGGTATAAATATATACATTTTCTGCCCCCATATCTTGAATTTGTGATCTTTCTGAATGTATTTTAATAGACTGAATCATGCAGTGAAAGAGCGCACTAGACTTCACGTAATGCGTGCACTCTTTAGGTGTTTTGAATGCTTTTTTGCGTCATGAGAATATTCAGCAAAATAGCTGAATATTAATTAAAATAAGGTATGTTACTTAACTTAACTTACTTAACTTGTCCGGTCGGGCAAGTAAAGAAAACATTTAAATCTAGCTAGAATTCTAAATAGGCCTATATGAGAAACATATTTTTACTTAAATAATAAATTAAGAAAATGAAAGAAAAACTGTGCAACAAGTAGCCTAGTATGAAGAGATTCGGTTCATTTTTGTGCTGCTCGAAAGGAAACAGACGACAGAAAGCGGCATCCTATTTTTCTTTAGGCTTATTTTACAAAAGCACAAAGATTTGTTTTTATTGTGAATGTACAGAAATAAAGGCAAACCTTTTACAATATCGATTATCTTTAGAACTAAAAAAAGTAGTTGCTTCCACTGTTAGAAGGAAAAAACTCAAGTGATTGCGCCGGAGCTGCATGCGCGCACACAGTTGCCTTGACAATGCAGTCTGTTCATTATCATAATAAAATACAGTCAGTCAAACATATGGAAAAAAACGATGTAGTATAATGCAAAACATTTTGTTTTACGTGGATATTGGAACGCGAGTGAAGCCTAGGCTACACTCGCGTTCCAATATCCACGTAAAACAAAATGTTTTGCATGGATATTGGAACGCGAGTGTAGCCTAGGCTTCGCTCGCGTTCCAATATCCACGTAAAACAAAATGTTTTGCATGGATATTGGAACGCGAGTGTAGCCTAGGCTTCGCTCGCGTTCCAATATCCACGTAAAACAAAATGTTTTGCATGGATATTGGAACGCGAGTGAAGCCTAGGCTACATAATAAATAATAATTTGCCATTCAAATACATCGCGAATACGGAAACATTTGATTTTGTGTGGAATGAGTGACCCAACGTTGGTTCCAGTTTCGTTTTATAACCTGAAATGAATTCGTTTATGTCGCTATAGCTTCTTTTATTTTTAATTCTTGTTCTTTTCTAAATACTGTTAATTGAAAGGTTTTGTTGTGGAGTGAGGGGAACTAAAATAGCCTAGCTATGTTTACAGTGTTTATTATAATGTTTGTAAAGATTTCGCGTCGGCATTAGGCCTATTTCTGATTGAAACAATAAAATGCGACTTGTACGCGACTTAGGCCTATGTTTTCCCCCCTAAAAAACAAACCATGCAGCAAACCTTTTTAAATATTTTGATAAATTACTGAAAAAATAAATAATTAAATGACTTTTTAAACCATTTAACTGATTGTATTAATCGGTCAAAATTCTTACGGTCGGTTAACTAAACGGTTCAAATGAACATCCCTAAAACCTAACTTGCTTCAGTCCAGTAAATCAATATAAAACTAACAATATAAAAGTTATTCTTACATTTAGTTTCTAAAAATCTGTAAAGCTTTCACAGCAAAAAGACACAACCTGAAGGGGGACATTTTTATAAGTATACTAAATGGACTTTTACTTGCTAAAAAGTACAAACTATCCATCACATGACAGAAGGCATGGAGGAGATTGTGTACAACAAATCATTAGCAAATCATGTTGATAATTTAGAGGTCTTTTTTTCCATTTCAAATATGATACAGTAAATTTATAGGGTTTAGAATCTGATTACGCGGACTGTGTTCTGGCACCTTGTCTTTACAGAGGTTAAATAACATTTAAATCTTTCACTCACTGTTCTCTCCTCTCCAACTCGTGCTCTGAGATGCTGAGCTGCTGCCTCAGTGTGGCGATCACCATAACGGCAGTGTCTACCTGTCGGCTGAGCGCCCGCTCTCGCTCCAGCACTTCCTGTTTCTCCTGGGCCAGGTTATGCCAGTGAGCGCGCTCACACAGGATAGCCGTGTCTGTCTGTGCCAGCTCTGAGCTCAGCCGCAGCAGACGTCGCTCCATGCTGCTATTGGCTGTCCTCATCATCCCCTCCAGCCTCTTCTCCACTGACGCCACAGGAGCCGAGAGGGGTCCGGCTCCGGCTCCGGCCGACGCGTCCCCAATACTGAGGCTCCTCTCTGGGGGCGTGAGCTTTTGCTCTGCGGGCTGCTGCGATGGAGTTTGGTCAGCACCGAATAAGTGCTTGTGCTCTCCTCTAGCAGTGGAATTAGCATTCGTGCCGGCATCATGTACTTTATGCATGTCGGAATTGGAGGGTCTGCAACTTTCCATGCGCTCTGTGTTAGAGAGATCCCTTGTGGATAGGAGGCTGATGTCATGTTTAGTGTGGAACGGGTGGCTGTATTCTAGGTGAGCTCTGAGAGAAGAAAGACTGTGGAATCGTTCATGCTCTCCACATCGAGGGCAGCGGAAAGGAAGTTGAGGAGGGGCTCCGGCTCCACACACCTGCCCGTTCTTCACAAACAGCACTGTGTTGCGTGTGCACACTTTCTGCTGCATGACACAGATAACCTAACAACAAAAATATTACATATTTGCAAATATTTGTAGTGATTTTTGAATAATATATAAAAAATGATCTTATCAATCCACATTATTTGCATATAATACAAATAATTGTAATGATTTTTGAGTAATATTTTTTAATTATCTTGTCAATTCATATTATTTGCATATAATGCAAATATTTGTAATGATTTTGAGTACAATGTAAAAGATGTTTTGTCAATGCACATTATTTTTATATAATGCAAATATTTATTGCAATTTTTGAGTAATATGTTAAAAATTGTCCTGTCAAGGTACAGCTTGCAAAAAATGCCAAATATTTGTAATGATTTTTGAGAAATATGTGAAGGTTTTTTTCTCAATGCACATTATATGCATATAATGCCAACATTCTTTGTGATTTTTGAGTAATATTGAAAAAAAAAAGTTTTTAACATAAAAAAAATGAATGTGAAACGTTTTATTTTTCATTAATGCCAGGATGGGTGAAGCGGTCACCAACTGGTCAAGAGTTGGTTAGCAAAGAGCTGTTAGCCTCTGAAGGTAAAATCTAAAAAGAAGAAGAATTTTGAACAGTAGCTTTCAATTTATAAGTAAAAGATTTAAGAACTGTGTTCAGTATTAAAGAGACGTTTATGTGTTTTTCTCACATTTAGTCATTTTTCACATGTTTTTTCCTAGGCAAAACTGGTGGAAATGCTCAAGCGATTTTTGTAGCACATACAGAAATTTATTTAAAATGAACCTAAGCTGGGAAATATTTAATGGAGTAAATGTGTGACAGTTTGCCCTGGACAGTATCAATATTATATCGGCCACCCTAGATATCGGCATGGCCATTGAAAAACTCATATCGGTCGACAACCTCGCTGGCTAACTGGCTATTTTAATCTAGCAAGCTTTTCACAAGGCCTAACACAGACACAATGTATGAATGTATATTAACTTACTGAAATACAAAAAAAGAGAGCATGCTGATGGCGACAGAAAACTGACAACAACACTTAAGACTTAAAGGCACAATATGTAATTTTCGCCGCTAGAGGGCGCATATTCAAAATAAACAAAGATGCAATGGCGTAGTTTGATGACGCCGTGACTATGGGCCCTATTTTAATGATCTAAGCGCATGGTCTAAAGCACACGGCGCAGGTGCACTGAGGGCATGTCTGAATCCACTTTTGCTAGTTTAACGACGGGAAAACGGTCGGTCATCTCCCATCCCCTTTAAAAGCCAGTTGCGCTCACGCCATGGCGGGTTCGCTATTTACATGGCGGACTGTAATTTTTAATATTTAAAAATGTTTGTGTGCTGCTGCGCGTCCCTGTGTGTGTAATAAGCAAAGTGTATGCTCGTTGTGCACCCGCCTATAGGCACATTTTACTAACGCGCTCTTTAAATAACAAAGAAAAAATATTGCGCCAGACTTTAGACCAGGTTTGAGTTGGTCTATGGTGCAGTCTATTTTCAGTTCCTCAAAATAACAACGCGCCAACAATGCACCTGAACACATCTCTTTTTTAGACCAGCACCCTATTGAGGCGCACAAAGGGGCGCAAATGCATTTGCTATTTAAGCAACGCGGCACAGAATGGGAAAATGAGAACTGTGTTGGGCTGAAACTATCAAAAACACTTGTGACGTGCCTTGCGCTGGGTGTATGATAGGGCCCTGAGTGTGGAATCATGGGAGTTGTGGTCTTCATCCCCACAGCCGATACAATCCGACGGGACTCAGGCAGAAATCATGTTCATGGATGAGCTAATGATTTATTAATGTAGTAGAATGAAGCAGGGTGAGATTGAAAGCCGTCGAAGCGAAATGAGGCCACTGAACGAGCGCGACACATGGCTCGAAAGCAGCGGAGCTTTTATTATGCCACAGTCGACCGCTTCCGCTCCTTCCGGTCGTGCGTATGTGGGGTAAAGCAGCGCTGTTTTATCATACTAGATACATTTGAAAGTTCTTTTTGGATATTTTAATTAAAAAATCTTACATATTGTGCCTTTAACTGCGTGCTATATATATATACAGTATCTCACAGAAGTGAGATACCCTCACATTTGTTCTGACATCCCTCACATTTTTGTAAATATTTTATTATATCTCTTCATGTGACAACACTGAAGAAATTACACTTTGCTACAATGTAAAGTAGTGAGTGTACAGCTTGTAATGGCTGTGTGTTGAGTTATTTTGAGGGGACAGCAAATTTACACTGTTATACAAGCTGTACACTCACTACTTTACATTGTAGCAAAGTGTCATTTCTTCAGTGTTGTCACATGAAGAGATATAATAAAATATTTACAAAAATGTGAGGGGTGTCAGAACAAATGTGAGATACTGTATATATGTATATATATATTAATTCAGAATAAAACAAGATCATTTCCATCCACTGATAACCACGAAATCGCATTTGAGTATGTTCTCTCTATTAACTTTAGCATATCCACGGCGTAAACTGGTTAATGTAAAGCTTTGGCTAATCAAATTCATGCACCTATGGTGAGATCAAATGCATTTGTTTTAATGGTTTACTTATATGCTTAAATCAACCGACGATCGTGTCATCTCACATTTTAATGACCCATAATTTTTCTATACCTTCTAAAACTGCTAGAGAAATGTATGCAAATCTTCTACTGGCCAGAGTCTGAAATCAGACAGGTAGTCAGCTGGCATTTTCTATAACACCAAGCATGCAACCATACCTTATTGAACGAGCTCCAGTGGGATTGTGTATTGTAACCTTTAATCAAACTGTTGATCCTTCGGATTATCTGTTGCTTGATATTTCTGTCCGAACCCCAGTGGTGACCCTCGTTGTCAAGAATGAGCGTGACAGCAGCGACAGAGGTGACATTGATTTCTTTTCATATGATGCTGAATGCAGTTTTCGTGTGCAAAATGTCATCGAATTATGTGTTAAATTACAATCGCTCTAAAAAAGATTCGGTCAGAACACTGAGGATTCATTAGAATGCAGTGCGGTAGTGTTGGGTCGTTCTTGAACGATTCGTTCATTTTGAACGAATCTTTAATGTGACTCGGGAAGAACGAGTCGTCTCGGGGAGTGATTCGTTCAGTCGCGCATGCGCAACATCCTATAGGTCCTGTACTGGAAATAGTCAAGTAGTTCACCTGGTTCGAGTCTTCGGGTTTGAGTCGTTCATTCATCACGTGAAGCCCCAGAAGCCCAAACCCGAAGACTTGTCAGATAAGAGGTGAGGTGAGCTAATCATAGACTGAAGACCCAGGTAAACAATTAATTAATATTTTCTGTTTCTTATAGCAGTTTTGTATTGTTTGTAGTGTGATCAACGTTTGCGTAAGTAGTAGACGTGTTAGGGAAGTAACATGTAACATTTTAATTATATTTTGCTAAAATGAACAAAATGACTCGAAAAAAGATTCGTTCATTTCGCTGAACGAGACTCAAAGGTCCGAGTCGGTAAAATGATCCGAACTTCCCATCACTACAGTGCGGCAGACCATCAGTTTAAACTATTTTAAGACAGACGGGGGACATGAGCACAAAAGCCACAGTGATAACGCAAACCCACTTCATGACTATTTGCATAAACATGCTTAAAATGTATTTTACATGGTGATTATTTTGAATGTTACAAAAACGTATTAATAAACCCAACTTATAAATGCAAACCTACTTAGCTGTATCGCTATTCCAACCCGTACGAATTTAAAAATGGTATCGCCCAACTGTTGTGTCGGCAACGGAGAGCTTTGAAAGAAGCTGATTGGTGGATTGGCGGTTGTGTAATCCGTTGGTTTGTTGTGCGAGAGGGGCTTGTCTTGAGGAAGAGGCCAGTATGGGTCCGCCGCGGGATATTCAACATTTTAAACGAAATATTGCCACTCGGTCCACGGTATCGTCGTGTTCCTCTCTCGCTGTGGAGAATAAGAGAAAGCATGTTTTTTCAAAACGAGGTCCGTTTGTGTTGCTGAAGCTCACGTTTTGGTTTTTCGTGTCTGGAATGTGTTTGTTATTGTTCAAGACTAACCGGCTCATTAAATACTTCCTCAGGCCAAAGACAGACATATGAAGCGACGCGCAAGTGTGAATGACACGCAGCAGATAATAGAAGACATGCATTTGTTGTAACGTTACATACGACAGATTTCTAAGAAACTAAAGGTAGTCTGTGTATGGGAGCGTGTGTTCATGTTTCACTGGTATTCTGTGTTCTGTACTGAAATGCCTCAATGGGGTAAACAATTCATGATTCGGTGCAAATAAAAATAATCTTGTCTATTTAATTCTGAAACATCATCACACAGCTCTAAAATTAGCATTGCGTTTTAGAAAGTGTGAGTGTTTAGGTTGTTTTGTCCGATTCCTCTTCACCATCCACTCACGTGAACGAATCGTTTCATGTGAATCGAACTTTAAATCTGTTGAACCGATTCACCGAACCCTTCGGTTCACGACTCGGACCGAATCATTGCGAACAGTCCTCGCGTCAACAAGTCTCCTGACTCATTTAAACCAAAATCCGATCAAAGTCTGATTCCTCTGGAGTCAGGTGTATTCTGTTCTAACTGCTTGTTTTCTTTTTGTTAAAAAATTACCCTCTAACACTAACCTTGCGTTCTCTACGTTATTCTTTTTCTTTTCTATCGGCTTGTTTTCTTTTTCGTGTACTGCGTTACAGTCAAACTAACCGAGACTTGTCACAGCACTTACATATTTTTTGCTTTTTTTGTTGGTTTTGATTGCTTCTATTGTCCTAATTTGTAAGTCGCTTTGGTTAAAAAGCGCTATAGGTCCGATACTAAAATCTGCTAAATGATTAAATGTAATACACCGGGGTCCACATGGTTATGGACAAAAGAATCATTGAATCGAAGTTTTAAAACATACTGTTCAAAAGAACCGATTCGCAGAAATGAGTCGGACTTCCACTAACTTTCATCAATCCATGCGTCGTTGTTGGTTGTCAGAGACCCTCTTTTCCTTTTATATGATAATAGCTTAGAGGAGGGTGAGCTCCTCTTCTCTTTCATCTGTTTTGATGTTACTTTACTTTGCATCATTTTCATTTCTTCAGTGTCCAGAGTCAGACCAGGTGTGCCCAATATGTGACCCTGGACCACAAAACCAGTCATAAGGGTCATTTGTACATCACCTGAAAGCTGAATAAATAACCTTTCCATTGATGCATGGTTTGTTATGGTAGGACAATATTTGGTCGAGATACAACTATTTGAAAATCTGGAATCAGGGTGCAAAAAAAAGGAGAAAATCACCTTCAAAGTTTTCCAAGTGAAGTTCTTAGCAAGGCATATTACTAATCAAAAATTAAGTTTTGATATATTTACGGTAGGAAATTAACAAAATATCTTCATGGAACACGATCTTTACTTAATATCCTTTTGATTTTTGGCATAAAAGAAAATCGATCATTTTGACCCATACAATGTATTTTTGGCTATTGCTACAAATATACCCCAGCGACTTAAAGTTTTGTGGTCCAGGGTCACATATCTCATCTCTTCATGAATCTCTCCCAGTACGTTCTTCCTCTAGTCTTTATACCCAGAACTGTGTTTTGAGAGCACTTGTCCATAAAGCTACTTTATTTCTCCTGACTGATGGATTGCATCCTTTCAATAGGACTGTGATATTCAGGAGAAGTTGGAGTTTGAGATGCAGATGAGAGCTGGGGCTTACAAGCTTCTGGTTGCCTGCACTAAAAAAGAGCAGGTGTTGGATGCTTCCAGGAGTCTGTTAACCTGTAATGCCCAAATTAAAGCCTACATGAGTGAAGCCCAGAGGAGGAAGGAGCAGCAGGACATCAAAAGGTTAGAGCAGCAGGTGTATTGCCAGCTGTTCTTTTTGCTGAGAGTATTTAGTGGAAAGTTGTTTTAATTTGAATGTTAATTATTATCAGAGATGCATATAAGAAATAAAGGGTCATTAAAATTCTTGTTTCTTTTATTTTAGGTCCTCAGACTCTCTGGACCAAATCCCTTGTAAGGGAAAGGTAGCCATATCTGGTAAGTTAACAACTTTTCTCTTTTTATAACCGTGTCTGTTATATGTATTAATATATCACTTTGTCTTTGGTTCATGTAATTTTCTTTTGCTTATCCAAGCCTGCGAATTCCATTGTTTTGGAAAGATACAGAACATTTTAACAGCAAAGGGAGTAAGTATATATTGTAATTATTATAAAAATATCCCGTCCTTGCTAATGTTATGGACAAATGGTGCCTGTTTTGATTTTATTACTTGTAATAAATGTATGGTTTTGCTTGCACACTACCATTTAAAAGTTAAGAAGTTAATAACTTTATCAAGTAACGGCATTTTATTGATCAAAAATGACAGTAAAGACATTATCATGTCACAATCACTTTCTATTTTTTTTATGAAATGCTGCTCTATTCATCAAAGAATCTTGAAAAAAATTATCACCGTTTCCTCAAAAATACTAAGCAGCTGTTTTCAAAATGGATGAGAAATGTTTCTTGAGCACCGAATTAGCATATTAAAATGATTTCTGAAGCAATGTGTGACAATGAAGACTGCAAAAATTAAGGCTTTATAACCTTTTCCAGACTGATAGATCTCAATTACTTTCTCATTTGTTTCTGAATTTCTTTGGATCTCAGCATGATGTCTAGCTTTTGAGGATCTTTTGGTCTACTTCACTTTGTCAGGCAGGTCCCATTTAAGAGATGTCTTGATTGCGAACAGGTGTGGCAGTAATCAGGCCTGGGTGTGGCTAGAGAAATTGAACTCAGGTGTGATAAACCACAGTTTTAACAGGGGGGCAAACACTTCTTCACACAGGGCCATGTAGTTTTGGATTTTGTTTTCCCTTAATAATAAAAACTTTCATTTAAAAACTGCATGTTGTGTTTACTCGTGTTATCTTTTACTATTTAAATGTGTTTGATGATCTGAAACATTAAAGTGTGACAAGCATGCAAAAAAATAAGAAATCAGGAAGGGGGCCAACACTTTTTCACACCACTGTATATTAAAATGGAAACCAGATATTTTAAATGGTATTAAAAATATATGCAAATATGTTCATATAGCTGTTTATGCTGTTGTCATGTGTATCTGAACCCAACAGATGTGCAGCGGGTGGCAGTTTTCTGTTTGATGAAGATTGGCTCAGAGATTTTTGACACTGAAATGGTGATTGCAGATCCCTCAGTGACTGATATTTGCTTTGAAGGTGTCAAAATTTAGTAAGTTCTCAGCTTACCCTATTTCTCTCTGCAAATCTATAGTGATTTGAGAACTATAGCCTGACTGTTGAATAGCCTCTGAGTTCTGAGCTCAGTTTCAATATTTTCAACAGCTCTGAAGCGAAGCCAGACTTTGAACTGACATTTGAGCTGTATAGCTGTGGACTGGAGGAGGAGACGACCATTGTCAACACTCCAAAAAAACTGGCCAGGAAGCTGCGCTCCTCTTTTAGCAGATCCTCAGGCAGGAAACTCTGCCCTCTTCTAGATGGAGGAGATCCAGACACTTTCCTCCAGTCCAACCCAATACCACTGTATGCAAGGATGGATATGTTCATTACCTATAAATTTTTTTTTGTTAGATTAGTAATATTAGTAAAATGTCTGTAATATCTGTTTCTGTTTTTGTGACAGAGGTGCTCGATACTCATTGTTGGCGTACACCACACTGGTTTTGGAGCAGGCAGAGGGATCTTTCCAGTCTCATTCCCTTATAATCCTGCAAAATGGTAAGAGCAAACAAGCCACATTTTAATAATTGACTTGCACAGTGGTTCTGATTGACTTTCTGCCATTGGTCTGTCAGTGGAGGCTTCATCATGGCTGCCGTTGTATGGTAACTTGTGCTGTAAGCTGGTGGCACAAGCTGACTGCATGACACAAGACATGATGAGCGGATACCTGAGCCAACAGGTAAGACAGGAACTTGTGGTTTTCTAGGAAGAATATATGCCACAACAATTCAAACTAACATTTCTAAATAAAATAAAATTTGTAAGATCAGCGTTTTGATTTTCCACTTAGCAAAGCATTGAGGGTTTGCAGCGCCGCTGTAAGCTTTACTGTGTGCTGAAGGCCAGACAGATGCCAGTCATGCTATTATTCACCTGAAGAAATCCAAGCAAAAGTGGAGCCCAGCCTCATTATTCCCATAAATATGGTAAGAAACATTTTTAAAATGGCTTTTTTATTCTTATTTCACAATGTGTTTTTCTTGTCTAAGATCAAGTGTGCTATTGTGTTTGAATTTAAAATCAAAATAAATCCTTTGTTTGTGGAAAAAAATCCAGGTCACGTGCATGATTCATTAGTGTACTTATTTCAAAAAGAACAAGATGTTTGTTTTGAACCAGTGTTGTTATTGTTAAGTAAAACTTTTTTTTTTTTTAAACTTAATTATTTGAAATAAATAAATCAAATAGTAGATTTAAAAAAAAAAAACTTTCAGAGTAATTAGAAATATTGTCTTGGCACCTAACGTAAATAAAATAATTTGAAGTGCTAAAATGACTAAAATAAAAATAAATTGAAGCTTTATAGAAATTTAAAATAAATTAATGGTAAAAGCACATGAAACAATTACTAAAATAAAAACTAAATATGAAAGCTAATTCAAAATGTTAAAGCTGCAGTCCGTAACTTTTTTTGGGGGGGTTAAAAATTATCTGAAATCAATATTTGAGCAAGTAAGTTACATAACCAGCCAGTGTTCAAAACTATAGTCACGTAATGCTGATGTTGTTAACATTAACAATTTGAGAATAAAGTATAACAATAATAATTTGCACGGTTTGATGTGATACGAGCTAACCGATCGTTACACTTAATCACCATTGGTAGCGCGATTTATTGTAATGCTTTTTTCCTCAGTTGGTCAGAACAAACGTGGCAGACTTGTTGCTTGTTCAGATGGAAATATACGGTGAAAATGCTTATTTGAGTCATATATACCAAGAAATAGGCTAGAATCTGTGATTACAGTAAATATCCATTCCACACCGGTGCGGTGACTGACTGCCACACATACTCTTCAATCAGAACATTAGATTCATCCGCGCTGGAGCCGTGCCAACTCACAACCCAAGCAAGGAAGATAATTCCACACACAGCTGCAATTCCAGGTTTTCAAACAGAGAGGGCGACAGAGGCAAAACTTATGGACTGCAGCTTTAATAAACACTATAAGATATAATAAATAATACTAAAATACAGGGATGTAACGATTCACTCAACTCACGATTCGATTTACTATTTTGATTTCACGATTCGATTCACGGTTATTATTTTTTTACAAAATGAGATTTAAGACAAATTATAAATTAAATGTGTCCTTTTATTATTGCTTGGACAAAATACTGTACGTTTCTTTGTGAAACTGAAATATAACACTATAATAATACATTAATATAGCACTTGTAAATTATTGCTCTTTTGTCGGTTTTTATTGCTTCTATTGTACTCATTTGTTGGTCGCTTTGGACAAAAGCGTCTGCTAAATAACAAAATTTAAATATAATGTAAATGTAAATAAAAAACTACATTGAAAGCCCCAAATCAAATAAATAAGTAACACCAAATAAAGAAATCTGTTCATATACACAAAATAAGGCTTTGTCTGTGCTCTTTCCATTTAAAATTAGAGGCAACAACTGCATTTTAATCATGATCCAAACAAAGATGCTGCATACATGCAACATGAGCAGTTTTTAATCTAAATTACACTGTATAGTTTCGAAATTTGAAGCAAAAATAGAATGGTTTGACTTCAGCTTTGTGAAACCATGCATAAAAATATCTGCATGAAACAGCGGATGAGCTGAATGAGACGCAGATTCACTCTCTGCCAGCAGGTGGCGCTTAAAGCGTTTCCTTGGTTTCGGCTGTAAACAAAGCAGCGCTGCACTTATAAACTTTAATATGCGTTATACAGAGGCAAGATGAAAAGAAAAAATACCATCTAAACTTTTCGAAAGACAGTAAATTCTCCTCAGACATGCATTCATATAAACTCCTACCCCTAAATGAATCGCGATTTGTTTAGCATCTCAACCGATTGGAATCGTCACATATTTTAATGTCGCGGTTAATCGTTACATCCCTACTAAAACAGCACTGCTTCACCAATATTACTATTCTGGCCTGAAACCAAAACCGAGTAACCATAGGTTATGTTATGACCAATAATGGCAGAATCCGATATTAAATTATATTGACTATTTTGGCTATAAATGTAAAATTAGCATATTAAAGGGGTCATAGGATGCTACATGCACTTTTACAAGTAGTTTGAACTGAAATGTGTGTTGGCAGTTTGTGTACACAACCACCCTATAATGATAAAGATCC